>NW_021703784.1:102274526-102278389 GCF_005190385.1 Monodon monoceros
CTACAGAAATAAATATAGTGTGGTATTGGTGAAAGGATTGATATATAGATGAACAGAACAGAATAGAGGGTCCAGAACTGGACCCACACATATATGGTCAAGTGATTTTTGGTAAAGTTACAAAGGCAAGTCAATGAAGAAAGGATAGTCTTTTCAACAAATGGTGCTGGAACAACTGGACATCAACAATTGTACATATGCAAAAAAATGAACTTCAACCTATACTTTACATCATTTATAAAATTCAGAATGGATCACAGACATAAGTATAAAACCTCAAACTATAAAATTTCTTGAAGGAAGTGTAACATAAATCTTTCTGTGTTAGGCAAAGATTCCTAAGCTACAACACCAAAAAACATGATCCATAAAAGAAAAAAATTGCTAAATTTTACTTCATCAAAATAAAAAACTTGAAAATTTAAAAAAAGCCTCTGTTAAGAAAATGAAAAGGCAAACTCTAAATGGGGAGAAAACATCTGCAAACCTATACCTGATAAGGACTCATATCCAGAGTATATGAGAACTCTCAAAACTCAGTAATAAGAAAACAAACAATCAAAGTAAAAATGAGCAAAAGATTTGAACAGACACTTCAACAAAGATGTATGGATGGCAAAAGAGTACACGAAAAGACGTTCAACATCGTTAGTCATTAGAAGAATGCAAATTAAAAACCACAATGAATTAACATTACAAACCTATTAGAACATCTAGGGGAAAAGCTGACAACGCTAAGTGCTAGTGAGGACTGAGAGCAATCGAATTTCTTACATACCCTGTTGGTGGGAGTGTAAATGGCACAGCCATGCTGGAAAACGCTGTGGCGATGTGTTACAAGGTTAAACATACACTTACCATATGACTCAGCAATCCTTCTCCTAGATATTTACCCAAGACAAATGAAAACTTATGTTCATATAACAACCTGCAAGCAAGTGTTTAAAGCTTTATTGTTAATCATCAAGAACCCAACGCTCTTTGAGTGGTGACTGGATAAACTACGGTACAGCTGTACAACGAAATACTCTTCAGCAATTAAAAGAAGAGGACCACGGATACACGCAGAGCATGAATGAATCTCAAATGTGTCATATGCCATGTGAAAAAAGCCAGACTCAAAATGCTATATACTGTATGATTCCAGTTCTATGACGCTCCGAAAAAGGACAAAACTATAGGGAAAGAAAGCAGATCAGGGGTTGCCAGGGGCTAAAGGTAGGGGGAGGGGCTGACCACAAAGGAACACAAGGGAACTTTCTGGAGGATAAAAATGTTCTATATCTTCATTGTAATGATGGCTTTTGTCCAGTTCATAAAACTGTGTATTCAAAAGGATAAACTTAACTAAGTGTAAAGCATCCCTTCATATAAAAAAAGTATAAATGTTATGTTGTATGAAAGAAACTAGATACTTACTGATTGACTGCCTTTAGGTGAAGTTCAAGAAGAGCCAAAACTAATCTATGGTGACAGAAAACAAAGCACCATTGTCTACAGAGTGTGAGGGTGAAGTGGAAGGGGCCCAGGGGACTCCCAAGGTGGTGGGCATGTTCTGTAACCTGATTGGCTGGTGGTTACATGAGTACATGTATTTATCAAAATGCATCATATTGAGGGCTTCCCTGGTGGCGCAGTGGTTGAGAGTCCCCCTGCCATTGCGGGGGACACGGGTTCGTGCCCCAGTCCAGGAAGATCCCACATGCCGCGGAGCGGCTGGACCCGTGAGCCATGGCCGCTGAGCCTGCGCGTCCGGAGCCTGTGCTCCGCAACGGGAGAGGCCACAACAGTGAGAGGCCCGCGTACCGCAAAAAAAAAAAAAAGATCAGAAGCAGAATTCTCATTATTTGCATATGATGTGAGCATTCATTTAGAAGGCCCTTTGGCAGCAACAGACTATTAGAATCAATAAGATTTCAGCAACATTGCTAGATAGAAACCTACAAAATCAATAGTATTTCTAGAATTTCTCTGCATCTCTAATACCCAATTAAAAAATGGATCTTAGATACGTTGCTAGATACAAAGTATCTGTAACATATAAGAATATGTAAAACCTCTTGGTAGAAAATTTTAATAAAGGATATAGAAGAGAATCTGAATAAGTAGACAAATAGATCATAATGTAGGGTAAAATGACAAAGTAGTAAAGATGTGAGTTCTCTCCAAATTCATCTCTAAATGTGATGCAGTCCTAATCAAAATTCCAGTTGGAGTTTTTGGAGAAATTTGATAAATTCACAGTAGCATTTTTAGCGATGAATAAAGGTCCATAAACAGCTAAGAAAAACTTCAAAGAAGGAGGAAGAGGAAGAGGAGGAGGAGGAGGGAGAGGGGAAGGGGGAGGGGAGGGGGGAGGAGGAAGGAGGGTGTGATTTTTCCCGACCACATTTATAAGACTGTAGTAATAAAAAACAATTATGGTACTGGCACAGGAACAGACAGACATGGAAGAGAATAGAGAACTGACAGGCAGACCCAATACCTTCAGGAGCTTAACATGTAGGTCAAAATGTTCAGTAGATGGTGTTGGGGAAGTGGATTCCTACCTGACAGCACGTGCAAGGTGGCCTCTAGATGGATTAATGGTGTGAATGTGAAAGTAACTTGAAAAAGTTAATAAAAGACAACATAGGAGCCATTTGTTGTGATTCAGGGCAGTAATTAAAGACTTTTTGTTTTTGTTTTTATTATTAATCCCCAAGCTATGCTACCTAACTAGAAAATATTGCCTCTTATAAGTTACATATGTATAAATGTTCCATATATTCTCTCCTATCATTAAAACATGCAGTAATAAAAGACTTTTTTTAAAATTTATTTTTGGCTGTGTTGGGTCTTCATTGCTGTGCACAGGCTTTTCTCTAGTTGTGGTGAGCGGGGACTACCCTTCGTTGCGGTGCGTGGGCTTTTCGTTGTGGTGGCTTCTCTTGTTGTGGAGCACGGGCTCTAGGTGCGTGGGCTTCAGTAGCTGTGGCACGTGGGCTCAGTAGTTGTGGCTCGCGGGCTCTAGGACTCAGGCTCAGTAGTTGTGGCGCACGGGCTTGGTTGCCCGCAGCATGTGGGATCTTCTCAGACCAGGGCTCGAACCTGTGTCCCCTGCATTGGCAGGCGGATTCTTAACCACTGAACCACCAGGGAAGTCCCCAGTAATAAAAGACTTTTAAACAAAGTTTCGAAAGCACAAAACACAACCACTCCACCGCCCCCTCCCCCCCAAAAGCCTCCTGATGAATTTGACGACACTGTTTGATGAAAGACACCTAGGACAAAGTAAAGAGAGAGGGTGGACAGAATCGGAGAAGGTATTTGTAATGTTTGAAGCCAAAACATTAAAATCTCGAATAAGCGAAGAACTCCTGCAAATCAACAGGAAGTAGGCAGCAAATCAACTAGAAAATGGTCAAGATATGAAGAGGCAATTCGCAGAAGAGGAAAACAAAATCCAAGGAGCACATGAAGAGCTGGTGCAAAATCTTAGCAATGAGAGACGCCACTTAGAACAACTTTATACCAATTCGACTGGCGAAGCTTCCAAAGCTGCTAATGCCATGCCTCGGGGGCATGTGGGGCTGGAATGAGTTGGAAGGGTAACTGGGCTGTGGAGTAGGCTGGTGCAGCCGTTGGGGAAGGCCACCTGGCGCTACTTATGCAACTCAAGTGTTCACATACCTGGGACGCAGCAGTCCCACTATTCCCACAGGAAGTGAGAATGGAATGTGGGGATAAAGGGAACATAGAACTAACTAACTAACTAAACAAATGGCGAGGCAGCACGGACTAGCAATGACAATGGACTAGAATCTGAGGAGCATGCGTACTACACACACACACACACACACACACACACACACACACACACA
>NW_021703784.1:102278399-102345409 GCF_005190385.1 Monodon monoceros
ACACACACACACACACACACACACACACACACACACACACATACCCTGTGCCGTGGTCCAGCATGCAGGAACAGTCCAGGACTGCCCTGCAACCTTGCTGTGGGAGGACAGAGGGACAAGACAAGCTAAAATGAACCCTGGAGGTCTCTGATGGTCCACAGGGCACAGGGATGGAGGGTGGGAGTAGGCAAATGCTCCTGCACACCCAGGGCCATCAGGGAGGTTGAGTTGGGCTAATGTCTACTCAGAGCGATGGGAAAGGGACAGAGACCTGGAGCTGCGGCCACAGCAGGACGGGTGGGGGAGGGAAGCACCAGTCAGGGCCACCACCCCCTCCTCCACTTCCCCCCCTCCCCTCCCCTCCCCTCCCCTTCAATTGCCCAGACCTAGCACCCTGCCTACACAGGAAGACGCTGAGGTCTGGCTGTCCCTGTTAGGCCCTGGAGAGCTCAGAGGAGAAGGCCTCAGTGCTGCCTGGTGAGACTTCAGTTCCTAGCATTTTGCGTGTGTGTGTGCAGGTGTGTTTGAATGTGTGTGACGGGGTGTGAAAGGGTTGTGTGAGTGCGTCTTTGGAGACGGGGGCGTGTTGTCTTTGTCAAGGCTGTGGAATTTGCTGCAAAGAGAGAATGTAGCAGGAAGGGAACTGTTCAGGTTATATTTTTGATATAAAATTGCAAGTTTCTTTGCTTTATTTTGTTCTTGGCTCTATGTAGCTCATTGAATACCAGACGTTCAGAACTGGGGAAGGCAAATTTCAGGTTGCTTTTAGCTCAGGTCAAAGGAGCAAAGGAAGCTCTTCTGGAAGAAAAAGAGGAAAAGGGGTTTGTGTGTTAAGGGATAAAAGGGGTGTTGGCAGGACCTGAGGGAAGAGGTTTGTGAATGGGGGAGGGGCAGAGACCCTAAGTCCTGGCCCCCTGGGCGGGAACCTGGAGCCTGTTCTAAGGCCCAGGCACTTGCTGCCGGCTCGGCCCAGCCCTCCGTGCGTCCAGAACCGTCGGCCTCAGAACAGTGCCTGTCCTTGCCTGTACCGCCTTTGCCTGCACCAGTCCCAGAAGGTGCAGTCAGGAAATGATCGTTTCATTATCCACTTAGAAAGTTATCAATTGACGGTGTTTTTCAAGCTTTGCATCGCCCCTGAAGAATCACTGCTGGGTTGGGAAGGGCTGGGCGGTGTAAGAGATGTCAAAAGTGAAGAAAGGAGAAGGGCACTTGTCCTTGAGCTGGAGTGTGGATCTCCTGACTCCGCCGAACTCCTGCCTGGGTTTTCTTTCTGCCTCTGGACGCCCCCTCCTCCCTGCCAATCCCACAGACACCTGGACTCACTAGGTCCAACACGGGACATATGATGTCCTCCCAGTGACTGCCTCTCCTGCCGGGTCCCCATCTCGGTCTCCCTGGAGGCTTCCTTCCCCACACAGTCACCAAGTCCAGAAGCTTCCACCTGGATGTGTTTGGAGAACTTGCCCAGGGTCCAGCCCAGGCGCCACCTGGGGCCTGGCTCCCCTGCAGTCTCAGCCGGCTCAGTCAGCATTGGGGGAGGGAGAGGGGTCTTTATGAAATACCGCCTGGACACCCTCACTGAAGCTTTCTCCATCACTGCCATGGGGAGACCCAGAGTAGGGCCTGAACCCCCAGAAAGGGGTTGCCCGGTGGACAGATGGGGTTCAACAGCGTTGGTGCTCGTCCTGGAATCCTTTAAAATTGCCCTCAATCCTGATGGAACTGAAGGACAAGTGATCAACTTAGTGTTATCGTGCCAGAAATGTGTAACCTTGCCAGTGATACTTTTGAAAAGGGAGGGTCCAGTGTCCCATTGTCTAGATAGATTTCAAAAACCATATCGTTCTCCTGTCGTGATTTTTACCATACCTACTTATCACAAGTGGTGCCCGCTTCCACGTAGGGGAGTGAAACAGGTTTCCTGTGAAGGTAAGCGTTTCTGAGTTGAAGAAATGAGGTAATTTAGAGAAAAAAAGTAAGAAGGGAGCAGCGGAGTACGTGACTCATACAAGAACCCGAAGGTGGCCTCCAAACGGCGGATGGGTCTGAAAACCCAACTTGGGGTGTGAGTTGAGTGTTTGCGCGTACATGCACAGGGGGTGTGTCCGTCTTTGTACAGCACCTGGGAACAAGTGTCTACATGCAAGGGTTTATGTCTCTGGGGTCTGTGACCCCAGCAGGGGAAGGGGCTGGACTGCGCTCCCTGTCAGGCCTCTGGAAGGTTCTGGAACCCAGCCCTAGCTGTGAGCCCATCAGCCCAGGCTGGACGTTCGGCAATCGGAGGCAACCGTCTGGGACTGGCTGCGCGGCGTGGTTGAGGGGCGGGGCGGGGGGCGGAGGAGCGGCTCGCGGCCAGCGCGGTGACTCAGCACGGTGGGGTGGGCCAGGGCGGGGCGCGCCCACCCATATAAGGCTCGGGGCCGCCACCGCGGGCGCGGAGTTCTGTCGCCGCTGCCGCTGCAGAGGTCCGAGCTGCCATCAGTGAGTCCCCGCCGCCTGCGACTCCCTGGGGGATTCCGAGGGAGCTCCCAGGGTTTTGGGGAGCAGTTGGGGCTCTCGGGGGGGCCTACAGCACCCAGAACAGGGGATGCAACCCCAGGGAGGACGAGCGGGCGCCCTCTCCCCCGTAATACGCCTCTCCCAGACGCTAACAGACTTCTCTCTGCATCCTGCAGTGCCGCCCTACACCATCGTCTACTTCCCTGTTCGAGGTAGGGACCTGTGACCGGGAGGGAGGGGAGGCAGAGGTTGGGGGCTGCAGCAGCCCACGCCCCTCACCCACCTGAGGGAGTCTCCAGCCTCCCTTTTCCCTCCATCACGTGGCTACTAGCTCCGCCTTCCCTGTGCCCCGGAGCTGCCCGTTGCTAGAGTACGCAACTTCCCGGGCCTGGCCCGCCCCTCCGCAGTGTGCTGGGTGATCATCGGAGGAGTCCTCACCTCCTTGGCTCTTTCCCAGGGCGCTGCGAGGCTGGGGTCTCTGCCCATCCCCACACCCCGTCCTCCCCTCCCCCAGGGCGCTGCGAGGCCATGCGCATGCTGCTGGCCGACCAGGACCAGAGCTGGAAGGAAGAGGTGGTGACCATGGAGACCTGGCCTTCACTCAAGGCCTCCTGTGTCAGTACTTCTGTCGTATCCCGGGTCAGGGGCTGGGCACTGGGGGGCAAAACTAGGGTGGGAGGCAGCCACGCTCAGCACCTCTGACAGAGCTGTGCATTCCCCCAGCTGTACGGGCAGCTCCCCAAGTTCCAGGATGGAGACCTGACCCTGTACCAGTCCAATGCCATCTTGCGTCACCTGGGCCGCTCCCTTGGTGAGTCATGAGGCTGCAGGTGGCCCAGTCCAGGGCAGGGGTGTGCGGGCATCAGTCAGCGCTCCTGAGCATTTGCTCGGTGTTGGCCCCTTGAGCCTCTACCACTTAAATCAAATGGTCCTGCAACCCTGTGGAGTGGAGGCAAGTGGAGGTTACCTAACTTGCCTAAGGTCAGGCCCGGGTCTGTCTAGCAATCCTTGACCTGTAGCAGGCCACCTCCCACTGAATTCTGAGCATGGACTCAGACGGTCCTTTTCCACATCCTCCTCCCTCCTCCCTGGCCGAGGCTCACAGGCAGCCACGTGGCCTGTCTGGTGGGTCAGGTTGTAGTGGCTAGTCAGGCTCCCCGTCATGCTGTCTGCTCTCCCGCCACCCCAGGGCTGTATGGGAAGGACCAGCGGGAGGCGGCCCTGGTGGACGTGGTGAATGACGGCGTGGAGGACCTTCGCTGCAAATACGTCACCCTCATCTACACAAACTACGTAAGCAGGGACACGGGGATGGTCACTGAAGACAAAGAAAGAAGGGGGCTGGCTTCCTTCTCACCCTGCACGACACCCCTCACGCAGCTCTGACTGGCCCTTCCCTTGGGCTGCATCTGGCTCTGCGGTGGGCGGGGTCAAGAGCCATTGTGGGCTGGACACAAGACAGCCCCTTGCCTGGGGGAGGGACCCAGTCAAGTAGCAGGCAATGGCAGAACAGCGTGAGGACAGGAGACATCCAGCCAGAGGCGGTCCCTGATCCGCAGCTGGGGGAGGTCCGGAGCACTTCCTGGAACCAGGTGCAGAGGACGAGGGTCTATAGTCCGCTTCTAGAAGGGGTGCTGGCACTGTCAGGTGCGCGAGGTATCAGGCACGGAGCACATTCAGGGACTAGGGACCAGTTTAGCAGAGGCAAGGCGTGTGTGCCTACGTGTGTGAGAGGGAGGGAGGGAGGGAGGGAGAGCGGCAGGAGATAGAGCTGGAGGGGCAGCGGGCCCAGGTCCTGGAGGCCTTGAACCAGCTAGCTTGGATGCTCTCTTTGGGGAGTCTAAGCAGGGTGGTGTCTGTGAGATCCGGAAAGATCCTACAAGGCTTTTGCAACAGTCTGGAGAGCGATCGTGGCAAGAGTGGCCTAGCGAAGGATCAGCAGCTGAAATGGACAGGATGTGGCAATAGCCTGGGGTGGGGAGTGAGGGGAGGAGGGGCGGGGGCCGGGTGAGTGGCGATTCGCTGAGACGGGGCAGACAGTAGGCGACGTCTCAGGGCAGGGGCAGAGGCAGGGCGTGCAGCATTGTGAGGGTCAGGAGGATGATGTGCGGTGGCATCTCTCTGGCAGGAGTCGGGCAAGGAGGACTATGTGAAGGCACTGCCCCAGCACCTGAAGCCCTTTGAGACCCTGCTGTCCCAGAGCCAGGGCGGCCAGGCCTTCATCGTGGGCAACCAGGTGAGCTGGCCCTGTCCCGCCCCTTTTGCACCACCCTCTTCTTACAGATGGCAAACCGGTGCAGAGCGAGCACGCGAGCCATTGGTTCAGCAAAGCTGGGCAGACCAGGGGACCGGCTCGGGCTCCCTGTCTCGCACCTCCCACACCCACTGAGCCCCTGCCCCGTTCTGCCCTGCAGATCTCCTTCGCCGACTACAACCTGCTGGACCTGCTTCGGATTCACCAGGTCCTGGCCCCTGGCTGCCTGGACTCCTTCCCCCTGCTCTCGGCCTACGTGGCCCGCCTCAGCGCCCGGCCCAAGCTGCAGGCCTTCCTGGCCTCCCCGGAGCACGTGAACCGCCCCATCAATGGCAACAGGAAACAGTGAGGGCTTGTGGCACTCTCAACAAGAGGCAGGGAGCTGCCTGCTTCCCTTTCCCTAGGACCAATAAAGTTTCCAAGAGAGAAGCAGTGCTGTGAGTATTGAGTTTTCTGGGGAGGGGGCTCCCTGATCCTCTCACGCTTGGGGGAGGGACAGGCAGCTGGACAGGATACTTGAATCCTAAAACACAGAGTGTCTTCCTGGAGCCCTCAACCAGCTCTGTGTTTACTGAATTCCAGAAACAAAGAGAAAAAAAAAGAAACAAAGAGAAATCAACCATGGTCCCTGCTCTGGAGATCCCCACAGTCTACAGAGAACAGGCTCACTTAAATAAACGTGCTTTCTGCTCTCAGCAGGCCACCTGCCAGAGGGCCTCCATCCAGGACTGCAGGAGCTGAGGGGCCCTTGGCCGAGGAGGGGAGTGGGGAGGAGCTGAACCGCTCAGAGCAGCCCCGGCTGGGTCGGTGGGAGGGTCAGTCACTTCTGCTCAGATGGGGCTCTCCTTTCTTCCTTGTGCGTCGTGGGCACGGGAACAACACTGGGCAATCCGGGTGGCTCGCCTCCTGCCTTCTCTCACCACCTTTGTTAGCTGGGCAAAGAGAATGACCCAGCCTAGGTGAGCTGGCTGTGGCGTGTCCACAGTGGGGAGGCATTGGGGTGCAAACAGGTTGTGGCTCTCGGGGCTCCCACGGATGGCTGGAGGGGAGGGCCTGTGGGAGGCCCCCTTGGTGCAGCCTGGAGGAGCAGACCCTTCTCTGGGGAGCCTTGCCCAGCATCAGAACCTCCTGCCCAAAGCGGGGAACCTCTCAGTAAGTCAGCCTCTCTCATTGCTGAGAGAACTCAAAGTAGGTGAGACTTCCAGGAAATGTTATTTGAGGGCCCAGAGGGAAGCAGCTCTGCAGTGACTGAGGTGTCCTGCCTGCATGCTGCAGGGCTGGTGGGTTGGCAGAGGGGTACCTGCACCCATCCCACATAGAGAGCCCCAGTTTAGGGGCCGTTCATGGTGTCAGAGCAATCATGGCTCCAGCATCAGGGCAGCCATGATTCAGTTCATGCCTGAACACCCTCGGAGCACCCCAGGAGCACAGAACAGAACTTCAGCAGTGCCATGGGGCAGGTGGCTGGGGAAATGGGTTAGAGGCTGGAACAGACATTGCCCGTGGGGGACATTGGCTTCAGGAAGTGTGGATCAAAACTAAGAGGCGGGGCTTCCCTGTTGGCGCAGTAGTTGAGAGTCCGCCTGCCGATGCAGGGGAAACAGGTTCATGCCCCGGTCCGGGAAGATCCCACATGACGCGGAGCGGCTGGGCCCGTGAGCCACGGCCACTGAGGCTGCGCGTCCGGAGCCTGTGCTCCGCAACGGGAGAGGCCACAACAGTGAGAGGCCCGCGTACCGCAAAAAAAACCCCAAAAACCCAAAACTAAGAGGCATGTATCCCTGAACCATCTATAGCTGCCCTTGCAAATAAGGATAATAATTGCTAAAGCTAATGGAGTACCTTCGATGCCAGGCATTATACTAAATGCTTTAGTATATTACCTTCCTTAGTCCTCACCACCCTTGAGTAGGTACTCTCATCCCTGTTTCTGAATGAGGTAACTGAGTCACAGAACGTTTAACTTGCCGAAGAGTGAATAGAGGCACCAGCAAGGTTATCATCATATTATTGCTTGTGATCACAGCAGGTTGAGAACAGAACAGGTGTCCATCAACAGGAGACTGCCTCCGTACACTAGGTGCACACACACAATGGATTTTGCACTGTGAAAAAGAGCAAGGAGGCCTGGATCCGGCCTTTTGGGAGCACAGGGCTGAGCCAACAGAGTGCAGCCCCCTTTGCAAGAGACTTTTTTCTGTTGCTCACCGATGATATTTGGGAAAATGACACTTTCCTGACCCCTCTGCAGTTGGGAGGGGCCATATAACATGTTCTGGTCATGCTGGACTGTGGGCAGAGTGGGTGAATCACTTCCAAGGACAACATGGAGCGGGACACGTGGTGTGGTTGAGTGGTGGCCTTGTGGTTTTACACTGCCGGCATTTTACGGCTGTTTGTTATTGCAGCATAACCTGACCCATCCTGTCTGATCTATCCTTTATTCTCAGCTCAGGCTAAGGGAATCCAGTCACCTCCCAATTTTGTCCTGCCTCTGAAGGTGATCAGGCAAGGGGAGGGGGCTATGACTCTGGGGTATTCTCCCCACGCCAACAGTAGGCCCCTCTGGCTCTCCCAGACCAGCCCCTGAGAGCTGTCAGTGATGGGGAACTGAGAAAATGTCTTCATCTGGGAGTGGAGGAAGACACCCAAGCTGGGGGAGGTGATCAGAGAGAGACTAAAGGGCCCAGCCCCCTCCTTGGCCTGGACATTTGGCTGCAGGGCCAAAGTGGGACAGATTCTCCTGGAGACAGCGCCTGGACCTGGAGACGATGGCTAGGTGACTTTGGCCACTGGGGAGAGTGAAGGATGGTTTCAGAGCCGGGCCGGGCCTGCTCCTTCTACCTGGGAGCACACCACTTGCACACCTAGTCCACTGCATCCCGAAGGCCCGCCCCCACGGACTGATAGAGACCTTCTGCGCTCCACCATCTCCTGACCTCAGCACCGCCCTCACCTCTCCTTTGGAAACTCCACTTCCCTCCTAGCTGGTTCTAGCTGCCCTCTGTGAAAATAAAGACCAGCAAATGACAGCAAGCTGTATACTCAGAGATGGCTCCAGCAAGGGAATCGGCCACTGCCAAAGGCTGGCTCAAAGGCAGGCAGAGGAGTGAGGAAGCTTTATGGGGGAAAAGGGAGACTTCAGCTGTGCCCTGAATGGAGGCTGTCGGCCCGGGGAGCTGTAGGCGGGCTGACTGGAAGTGGGGGCATCGTGTGTCACTGCTTAGGGGAGCAGATTTGGCTTCCTCTGGGTGGTCCTAAGTTAGAAAAGGGGATAAAAATTAAGGAAGCTGTCACTTATTAATCAAGTCCTGGACATTTGGGGTGATTATTTACAAGGGATATCGTTGGCTTCCCGGATTGTTCCTAGAGATAGCAGTCTGACTTCCTACAAGTCTGACCTATAATGGGCTGGCTTCCTATCCGGTTACTGTAGGTAAGAGATTGGTTTCCAGGCAGGTTGCTGCAGGTCGTGGGTCAGATCTTTATCCATACACGGTCTGGCCATTGTCCGTTATGTGTTCAGTCTCCTCTTGCAGAGAGGCGACCCCAGCTACAGCAACTGGAAGCCTTTTCCTCAGGCATTTACCTTGAGTGGAGAAATCCTGTAGGGGGAAAGCAGGAGCCCACACATTCTCCTTTGAGGAACGGTCCCTGGCTCATTTCTGGGCCCTGGAGGAGGCTGAACACTCGGGGGGCACCAGAGGATCAGTCTGAGTTGCCCGTGAGAACAGCGAGTCAGAGGTGGTGTGCCAAACAGCACTGCTTCCAGGACACGTGAGGGACTTGGGAAACTGCAGGAGTTCGTGGTTCACGTTGCCAATGTGCATGCACCTGCCACACCTGGCCTGGAGGGCCCTGGGGGCTAACCAGGAGTTGGGCTTCCCCAGGGCTCTGTGCAGCGGGGCTACTGCCTCCGGCCGAGGTGGGCAGCCCTGAAAGGCCCTGGAGAAGGAAGTTCTCCCCAGGGAAGAACTTTGAGTGGCACCTCTCACTGCCCACTTTGCCAGGAAAGAGAGAAGGCCAAGGTCAGCGTCCAAAGTCCTGGGCAGAGGCCGGTGCTCAGGAACTTGGAAGGGGCAAGATGCGGGGGGGGGGGGGGGGGGGGGGGGGGAGCGGGGGAGGTAGGAGCTGGCATTGAGGTTGTTGGCATAAAGGATTAAAGGAGGGCCTTAGGGTGGCCAGTGGGATGACCCTGCTGCAGAACAAGGAAGGCTCCAAACAATCAGGGGTGCTGACCTCTAGAAGGCTCGCTGCTTCCTCCTACCCCAGCCGACCCTGTGCCTACTCGGTGGGTTTCCAGGCACATATTGCTGCAGAACAAACCTGGTGGCATCACTCTCTATCAGGAATCCAGGCCGCCGGGGGTAGGCCTGACGCTGCACAGGCCTGGCCTGGCCTCCCGCCCTTGGCCACATGCAGTGGGCGGGGCTCGCAGCGTGCCCTCCCGCCCAGCTTCCGGAGCATGCGCAGAGAGGTCCGTACCCGGCTGGGAGAGCATCGGAGGCCTCCGCGAGCAGTGGAAACTGATCCAATGACAGGGTCTGTAGCCAGCAAACCTGCCACGAAGTTTACAGTCCCCTCAGTCACCCAGAACTTCCGTCAAACTTCCTGCTCGCTCCTAACACGACAAATATCAACGGACAACAAACGATTGCCAGATATTTGAGGGAAATCTCTAACGTAAAAGAGAGAAACAACAATAAACAGGAGGGGGCAAAGGAACTCAGAGAAGATAGACACTGTGCAGGCTGTGCATGAGAAAACTTCAAATAAACTTTAATCAGTATCTTCAGGGAGATAAGAAAAGTTATTACATCTGGAGGATAAAAGGAGGCTATTAAAAAGAGCGTTTCCCGGAAAGATTAAAAATGTGAGAGCAGCAAAAAAAAAAAAAAAAAAAAAAAAAAAAAAAATGTGAGAGCAGAAATGAAAAATCTCAGGGGCTTCCCTGGTGATGCAGTGGTTAAGAATCCGCCTGCCATTGCAGAGGACACGGGTTCGAGCCCTGGTCCGGGAAGATCCCACTTGCCGACGAGCAACTAAGCCCGTGTGCCACAACTACTGAGCCTGCACGCTAGAGCCCACGAGCTAGAGCCCACGAGCCACCACTACTGAAGCCCGCCCACCTAGAGCCTGGGCTCCGCAACAAAGAGTAGCCCCTGCTCGCCTCAACTAGAGAAAGCCCGCGCGCGCAGCAACGAAGACCCAACACAGCCAAAAATAAAGAAATAAAATAAATTTATCAGAAAAGAAAAAAGAAAAATCTCAGAAGGTGAAGTTGAAAAATACATATGAAAATAGAACAAAAAGATAAAAGCATGGAAAGATGAGAAAAACAGAGTATTATTCAAGGAAGTCTAGAGAGAGGGAGAGAAGAGGGTAGAAAAAAATCGTAGGGAGGGCTTCCCCGGTGGCGCAGTGGTTGAGAATCCGCCTGCCGATGCAGGGGACATGGTTCGTGCCCCGGTCCGGGAGAATCCCACATGCCGTGGAGCGGCTGGGACCGTTAGCCATGGCCGCTGAGCCCGTGCGTCCGGAGTCTGTGCTCCGCAATGGGAGAGGCCACAGCGGTGAGAGGCCCGCATACCGAAAAAAAAATCGTAGGGAGCAGATTGTCAAATGAATAATACATTTTCTCAGGACTGAAGAAGATGAGCTTTCACGTTGAAAGGCACGAGTGCCCAGCACATTGAATGAAGAAGGACCAAAGACTGATACAAAAGCAGATCGTGAAATTCCAGAGCCCCCAGAAGGCAAATGAAGACCCTGCAACCTTCCGGAGAGAGAAAAACACCATACACGAGGGATTAAAGAATTTGAAATCGCGTCAGATATCTTGTTGTGGTGATGAAACATGTCCACAAATACTTTGACGCTCCGGCATCCCTATGCCCTCCTGTGGAAGCTGGGCAGGACTTTGCTGTTGCCTCAGTGAAGAGAAAACAGTGGAAGCCACACGATGGGGCTTCCCAGGCTAAGTTTGAGAAGGTCACACAGCTTTGCAGTTTCTCTCGAGACACTTGCTTCAGTCATTGTGCAAAAGGTCCAGCCACCCTGAGGCTGCCACAGAGAGAGCCCATGTGGAGAGACCAGAGATGGGGAGAAAAAGGGAGGGAGGGAGGGAGGGAAGGAGCAATGATGAAGACACACCTGCTCCCAGCTGCCCAGCCCTGGAAATGACACTCTTCACTTCTGCCCCATCCAGATACAAGGGGGCTCTCTGCCCAGGAGGAGGAAATAAGTTTGTCATATCTAGTCAGTCCCTACCACGTACAACATCAGATCTATACATATACAGGAACTTGATGTGTGATAGCAGTGACATCACAAATACTGAATAAGTTTGAAGAGTTATTTAGTATTAGTAAAACTGATTCACCGTATTGAGAAAAATGACTGGATTCTCATCTCACGCCATTTACAACAATAAACTCCAGATAGATCAGTTGTTCTCAGCTGGGGGTGATTTTGTCCCCCAGATTATGCTTGGCCGCATCTGGAGATATTTCAGTTGTCACAACTTATGGGGTGCTGCTGGCACTTAGGGATGCTGCTAAGCATCTCACAATGCACAGGACAGCCACTCACAGCAAAGAACTGAAGAGGCCCAAATGTCCATAGTGTCAAGATTTAGAAACCCTGCCATAGGGTTCACCTATATGTGAACGAGAAAAATAAAATAATAACCGGAAAAAAGTAAGAGATTTCTTTATGACCTTGGACTGGGGATGAATTCCTTAAACAAGGCCCCCAAATGAATGAACTTGACTACATCAAAACTGAGGATTTCTCTTGTACAATGATGGTTACTATTTATCAGATTATCAGATAGATGATAAACTCAAAGGAAATATATTTGCAACATCTGACGGGGGAGGGAGGACCAGTGGTTTATAATGTTGGAGATGGTGTTCCCACTAATCTTTCAGAATCCCCCCAAAGGGGGCCTTCCTGGTGGCACAGTGGTTAAGAATCCGCCTGCCAGTGCAGGGGACAGGGGTTCAATCCCTGGTCCGGGAACATCCCACATGCCGCGGAGCAACTAAGCCTGTGCGCCTCAACTACTGAGCCTGCGTGCGGCAACCACCAAAGCCTGCGCGCCTAGAGCCCGTGCTCCGCAACGAGAGAAGCCACCGCGATGAGAAGCTTGCGCGCTGCAACATAGAGTAGCCCCCACTCGCCGCAACTAGAGAAAGCCCGCGCAGCAACGAAGACCCAACACAGCCAAAAAAAAAAAAAAAAAAACCAAAGCCACAAAGACCATAAAAAACCAAATACACACTCCATCTCTCATGTATGTAGGAGACATCTGGAGTGATTACAGTTATGAGCTTCTATGCACCAAATAACATACCCTGACGTTCACAAAGCAAAAGCTGATGGGAAGACAGGGACTTAGGCAACTGGAAACAACAAATGTCCAACTCTGAAATAAGAAAACAGAGAAGGCACTGTCCTTTCAATTGCTCATGGGACATTTACTATAGTAACCATATGTCATGGCACAGAGAAAGTTTTAGAACATTCCAGAGGGAGAGAGAGGAACAGTACAGAAAACAGTCTCTCATTATAAGGCAATAAAATGAAAAATAGCAAAACCCAGGAAACAAAGAGACTGTAATGTTTACAGTTATAATATTTATATTTATAAATGTATTTATACATCTCTCTTAAAATGGCATGGGACTTCCCTGGCAGTCCAATGGTTAGGACTCCACGCTTCCACTTCCGGGGACATGGGTTCGATCCCTGGTTGGGGAATTAAGATCCCACATGCCGCGGTGTGTGAGGCCAAAAAAAAAAAAAAGAAAAAAAAATGGCATGTCAAAAAAGAAATCAAAACCAGAATTGCAGAACTTCTAGCAAATTATGATAAAGAAGCACCATAAATCGGAAGTGTTGGTCCTCTTGTCTCGATTACTCTAGCTTTATAATTAATCTTGCTGTCTGGCAGGGCAGATTTCCCCCCAAGCCTCTCGTTCATCTTCAAAATTGGTTTGGCCCTTCTTGGCCCTTTGTTCTTCTATATCCATTTTAGAATCAGTTTTCCCAGTTCCATGAAAGGCCTTGATGGGATTTTGATTGGAGTTTGTAAATTAACTTGGAAAGATGTGACATCTTTATGGCATTAATTCACCCACCTGGTAAAGTCCCCTTAGCAGCTGCGGTACTGGCTAGAGGCAAAGGGAATGTGGGATTCTGGAAGGACGGAGGCAGCCGTAAATACTGGCTATGGCGTCATGACCCGTTGCAGAAGCGGCGCCCCTCCACGTGTCCTTTGTGGCTCTGAGTTTTGTGTATTGGGAGGAAATTGTCTTTGGAAGGTGCAAAGTGGTCACGGTAAGAAGAACATGTACCAGAAGATGAATAGCTCAACCTGTCTCTAATAAACACTCAGCTGGTTTTTCTTTTTGCTGATTTATAAGGTAGGGCCTGGCATTTCTAAAAACTGAACCTTGAGTCTCACATTTCTAGCAGCTTGGGATTAGCCAAGCGGTGTGTAAGCTCTTCTTGGTATCTGTCCTCCCAAATAGCCGTCAAGGGCTACACGGGGCAAAGAAGAGACTAGAGCTTTTGTGTTAAGGGACAAAGGGGGTGTAGGCAGAACGCCAAGGGACAACTTGGGGATGGGCAAAGGACGAACATGGAGACACTCCATATACCTAGACCTGATCTACTGGGTGTCTGAGTGTGGATCTGCTACCAGGGAGGTGCCAGGGTGGGTGGGCTGAGCGGACTGCACCGGTCCCTGGGACCTGTGCCCAACTGAGACTTCACAGGTCCTCCGTGTTGGAGACTGCAGATGCTGCCCAGTGCTTCAGGACCAGTATGAGCCACAGAAGGACCCCGAGACACTGGCAGCCTGACAGGGAGTGGTTCTCACACCAGTACGAGAGTCTGCAGAGCATGTGAGGGCACCCTGCCCTGGAGAGCAGGGAAGGAGGCTGGGTCACATGCATCGTTAAGTGTGTTGCTTGATCCAAAGGCAGTCACATTGTCCTGTGTGTACCTCACCAGCCATGACTGATCGACTTTACTTTCTCGAATTTAAATTAATGGAAAAAAAAAAGAGAGAGATTTCCAGTTCAAGATATTAGAGTAGAACCTGAAACGCACCCTGTCCTTCTCAAACACATCAAAATCAGAGAAGGATAAAAAGCGTTAATAATGACATTCCAACCACATAGAAATGAAAAGGGGAATTCTGTGTAGACTTGAAATAAGGCTCTCTTTGAAGGAAAGAAATAGGAAGAAACCCACAGCCTGGGGCGGGAGCTGAAGCCTTGTGACTTAGCCAGGAAGCAGGAACACAGCCAAGCCAAATGCACAGGCTTGGGGCCAGGGCTGGAGAGCAAGGCTGAGAGCCTTCCGTGACTGAGGCCAGGTCTCCACCAGGAGCGTGAGGCAGGGGGCCAGAAATGCCCTCCCTGCCGGGTCACAAACAGGACCAACCCAGAAATCAGGAGTGCAGAATTGGGGATGGAAGTAAGTACAGAGGGAAGCAGTATACCTGGTTTTGTTTCATATCCAGCAGGAGGATAGACATATGAACTAGCTTTTCCTGGAAAAAGAAATTTTGGCATGACTGTTAAAAATGTAAGGGAGGGGACTTCCCTGGTGGCACAGTGGTTAAGAATCCGCCTGCCACTGCAGGAGACACAGGTTCAAGCCCTGGTCCGGGAAGATCTCACATGCCGCGGAGCAACTAAGCCTGTACACCACAACTAGTGAAGCCCGCACACCCAGAGCCTGTGCTCCACAACAAGAGAAGCCACCACAATGAGAAGCCCGTGCACCGCAATGAAGAGTAGCCCCTGCTCGCCGCAACTAGAGAAAGCCCGCACGCAGCAAGGAAGACCCAACGCAGCCAAAAATAAATAAATAAATAATTTTTTTTTAAAAAAGGAAGGAAAAAATGTAAGGGAAACCACTAAAAATAGAAATAAAATGTATAACTTTCAAACCAATACTGGGGAAGAAGGGAATAGCACAAAGAAAACTCAGTTAATTCAGTAGAAGTCCGGAAAATAGAGTAAAAAGAAATAAAGAGAAAGAATGGAAAATAGAAAACACAATATAATATGGCAGATATATGTTCCAATGGCAATACCAATAAATGTAAACAGGACAGACTCTCCTTTTATTTATTTATTTTGCATTACGCGGGCCTCTCACTGTTGCGGCTTCTCCCGCTGCGGAGCACAGGCTCCGGATGCGCAGGCTCAGTGTCCATGGCTCACGGGCCCAGCCGCTCCGCGGCATGTGGGATCCTCCCAGACCGCGGCACGAACCCGTGTCCCCTGCATTGGCAGGCGGACTCTCAACCACTGCGCCACCAGGGAAGCCCCAGATTCTTTTCTTAAAAGACAGAGATTGATTGAGTTAAAATAAAACAAAATGAAATTTAATTAGATGTTGTTTTAAAAGCCATCCCTAAAACAAGAGAAAGATTGAAAATAAAAAGAAAAAAAAACCCAAATACTAATAAAAAGAAAGCTGGTGTAGCAATAGTAATATCAGAGATCATAGACCTCAAGGCAAAATTGTTAAAAGAGATGCAGAGAAATATTTTATATTAGAAAAAGGAACAATCCATCAAGAAAACATTCTTTAAAATATAGGTGTTCAGGGACTTCCCTGGCGGTCCAGTGGTTAAAAATCCGTCTTCTAATGCAGGGGATGTGGGTTCAATCCCTGGTTGGGGAACTAAGATCCCACATGCCTTGGAGCAACTAAGCCCGCACGCTGCAACTACTGAGCCCGCGCACCACAGCTAGAGAGAAGCCCACGTGCTGCAACGAAAGATCCCGCATTCCACAACAAAGATCCCGCGTGCCGCAACTAAGACCCGACGCAGCCAAATAAATAAATAATATTTAATAAACTAAAATATAGGTGTCCAAAATGGGCTCACGGAAATAAACAAATCGCCCTAAAAGAAATGGAAATGGTGATCAGATCACTCCTAAGCAGAGCCCCCAGTTTCAGACGGCCTTACAGTGAGTTCTAGCGACACTTCTGGAGATGACAACTTTTACCCTCAGAAAACTCTTGCAAAAAAAAAAAAAGAAAAAAAGAAAACTCCTGCAATGTATAGGAAAAGATGGGAAGGGGCACACCTCACTTTAACAAAACTGGAAGAGATCCCCTGGAGAAAATCTGAGCTGGAGCTGGAGAGGTCAGCACGGGCCTTGAGTGCCAGGCCCGGGGACTTGGGCTTTGTCCTGAGGACACGGGGGAACCACGAAGGGCCTCAGGCAGGAGAGGGGCAAAATGGATCCAAAGTTTACAACAATCCTGCTCGTTCCATGGTGCAAAGAAGTGATTGCGGGGGCCGAGACTTGAGGTTGGGGGACCTCAAGGAGGCTTTGCAAAATTCCAGGTGAAAGCTGATGGGTCACTGCCATGGGGCGGGGCCTAAAGGCACAGGAACAGGGTGTGCTCAGAAGGCAGAGTTGGCAGGATGCAGTGGATATGGGGACAGGGAGGCATCCTGGATGCCTCCCAGCTTCTGGCCTGGAGGCTGGTAGGGGAGACAGACATGGACAGTGGCATAGGATGAGACAGGGGAGAGCCAGGGTCTGGGATGCCTTGGAAGAGGGCTTCCTAGAGGAGGTGATACTGAGTGGAGCCTGGCAAGTGGGTGCTCTAGATGGGTGGGGACTGAGTCGGGGACTGAGGGTCCGGAGACCTCAGGCCGAGTTCTGGCAGCTGTGCCGTCTTGGGCAGGCAACTCAGCGTGGCTAATATACTCTGTCCTCTTCTGAAAATGGGGGGTCATCATTCCCATGCCCTGGGTTGTGGGAGGATTAAGAAGATAACACATGGCAAGTGCTTGGCACAGAGCCTGGCGCTGGACAAACTGGAGCTCCTGCCCCTCACTCTTAGTTTCCCACGGGCCCATGCCCAGCATCTCCCATAAACAGCATCACCCGGCTGCCTTCTCCCCAGGGCCTTGTGTTCCCTTTTGACCCCGTTAGATAGGGATGAGGAGAGAATCCACCGTCTGGCTCCATCTTGCCCCCCTTCTGCCACCCCAAAGGGAGGGATCCATGGACTCGGGTCTGAGCTCCGGATTAGCTGTGTAATCCCCAGCTCTGTCTGGGCAATCTCTTTCCCTGCCCAGGAGAGGGGGCCTGGGGCTGGGAGTCAGGACTGCTGGGCCCTGGACCTGGTACTGCCCTACCCATCTGTGAGCCCTCAGACAAGGTGCCCAGGCTCTTGCCGCCTCTTTTGGAAACACCACTGACATCCTGCAATGACTGTCATATGTGTGCTGTGTCTGGGGCACTTTGGGAAGGAAGAAAGGCCTGGGTTTGATTCTAGCTCTACCACTCAGCAGCTTCATACCCATGGACAAGAGATGAAACCTCCACGGGCCTCAATTTTTTTCATGTAGAAAATGGAGTTAACACTATCCAGGGCTACTGTGGGGAATATATGAGAAAATAAGGGCATATTACTTTGTAAATGGCATATCTCTCGAGAGATAGGGAAGGAAGATTACAGGACAAGAGAATAGAGGAGCTGGGGAGGGCAGACCAAAACGGACATGCTTATCATGGGACTCAGAGCCAAAGGGTTCCAGAGAACTGACAAACTGATTAACAAGAGTTAATCAGGCTTCCAAGACTTCAAGAGAAGGCAAAGAACAGAGGCCCTCCTCAGGTCACGGGAGCATTGCGGGGTGGGGAGGGAGTGGGCAGAAATGCCCTAAAGCCCCAAGAGGAAGAGGTCCTGTGGAGAGTGGGCATGATGTGGCCTGGGCCTGACGACCTGCACGATAGTGGCTGAGTCCTTAAATGCCAGGTTGCCGAGGCAGTAGGAGCCGCTCCAGGATTTTGTGCAGGAGCATCAAGTGCCAACCTCTCCTGACAGGGGCTGAGGAAGGAATGGCTGGGAGAGTTTAGCAGCACTACAGCAAGAGGATGTGCCACCCACTGGCTATCTCCACCCTCTTGGCCTCACCCCAACCTAGGACTCTAGACACACCTCCTCTGGGGAGACCTCCGCCAACAACCCCCAGTCTGCCCCGGCTCCCTGCGGCTAATGAGCAATCCTTTTCTGAGCCCAGGGGTGCCCGTAGTGGGGGAGGGGAAAATCAGTCTGGGAGGGCTTGGACGGGGACAGAATAATTACAAGGCGGTCATGAGGGTCGGGCTGTCACCGATCTGATTTCTCCTTCCCCTTATACGCTTGTGCATACAACAAGAGCACGCGAAATGCGGAACTTGCAGAAAACACCAGAACCAGCAGAAGGTGACATGCGAGGTTTGTTTACTTGGGGATTGAAAGGCTGAGGGTCCACGGGCTAATGTGATGGAGCAGCGCGGGCGAGCAAGAGAGTAAATGCCAATCCCGCGAAGGGAGAACGGAGGTCCGAAAGCCCGCGGGACTGCATCTCCCAGCAGCCTCAGCGCCAGACAGGGCACTTCCGGCCTCTCCGCCCTCCTACGAGGAGGCGGGGCCAAGGGCGGGGCGGGAGCGGCGCAGGGAAGTTTGGGCGCGCCGCCGGCGCCAGGGCGCGTGACGTTCTTCCTGTGCGCCGCCTAGCGTCCAGGTCGCGCCGGTTCCTCAGCCTCAGAGCCGTGAAGGTGACAGCTGGAGCTGACCGGCTTGGCGCCCGCGATGCTGGCGGCACGGCGGCTGCTCGGCGGGTCGCTCCCCGCACGGGTGTCTGTGCGATTCAGCGGCGATACGGTGAGGCGTGATCTGGCTCGGGCCAGGGGTGCTCGCGGGCCGGCTCTCGCTGCCGCGCCCGTGCGCGCTCCATCCCTTGGGTCTGTAGTGCCTTCTGGAGAACATTCTCATCTCCCCAGCCCTGCCGGAAGGTTGCCGATCCGGCTTCGGTGTAGAAGGGGAACGGGTCCAAACGGGAGGCTGACTCACCCCGCCCCCAGCCCTCCGGCCCCTTGGCTTCCCTTATTTAACAGCCGCGCGACTTAACGGAACATTTTGCAGGTGGCAAAGCGTCCTTATCTCATTCCTTTCCCGCCACAGCTTTGTAGGGCGTGAAGGGGCCACTGACCCATTTTACAGATGCAGACAATAGCTTTGGAGAGGGCCGTGCGCCTCCTCATTCTTCGTTCAGCGCTCGGATCCCCATATTGGCTTTTAAGGGGTTGGGTGACTGGAAGCCAGGTCCCCTTAGCCCTCAGCTGGGGTGCTCCTCACTGGGTCACGTGGAATTCCAGATCCTTATCTCCTCAACAGTTTTATCCCGAGCGGGTCTCCCTCCGTCATCTTGTGTCCCAGCCGCAGTGAGGCATTTCTTTTCCTTCCGAAAGTGCATTTTGTCGCCAGCAGAGTTTAGTAACACAAGGCTTTGGCCTAACCAAGTTTTGGTCCAGCAGCACAGCCAGACAAGTAAATGGACATAGCATCACACTGGGCTCGGGGGGGTAGTATGTGCTGTGCACAGTTCAGGTGTGGGCTTTGGCCACGGACACACATGAGCTTAGATTCCATCTGCTCCTTTGGGCTGTGTGCCTTTCAAAAACTCAGTTTGCTCTGAGCCTCAGTTTCCTCTTCTGTAAAATGGAGGAAATCGTTCCTGTCTCAAGGTTATGAGGATGAAATGGAGTCTTGGATATAGAAAACTTAGTTTCGTGCCTGCTAACAGGAAGTGCTTACTAAGTGGTGATGGCAGCTATGATGCTATGAAGGGTTCTGAGGCTTAGGCCCCTGCCCTCCTCCCAGCCCAGCTCTCTCTAATCAGGGGGACTCAAAACTCTGTACCTTCTGGCCTGGCCCCTCATGCCCTCAGAGCTCTGCTGGGCCTGCTGACCCTCTGTGTCCCCAGACAGCACCCAAGAAAACTTCATTTGGCTCGCTGAAGGATGAAGACCGGATCTTCACCAACCTGTATGGCCGCCATGACTGGAGGTGAGATGGTGCCCTTAGGCTGGTGGTTCCTGAGGCAGGGTCTCCCCCTTACTGCCTTCCCCACTCTGTCCAGGCTGAAAGGTGCCCAGAGTCGAGGTGACTGGTACAAGACAAAGGAGATTCTGCTGAAGGGGCCTGACTGGATCCTGGGTGAGGTCAAGACGTCGGGCTTGCGGGGCCGTGGAGGTGCTGGCTTCCCAACTGGCCTTAAATGGAGCTTCATGAATAAGCCCTCAGATGGCAGGTGTGTGTAGGCAGGCAGAAATGGGGTGGCAGGAGAGACCTTGGGGGTGGCTGTGTCTTACCTGGGCCTTTGGGCTGTTTCCTTGGAAACTAAGAGTGAATGAAATGGGAAAACATAACCAGAGCTCAGGTAGGTGGGATCCAGTTCTCTCTGGTCTTCCTCAGGGGAGACTGGGGGGGAAGCAGAATCGACACAAAACTTTGACTCAGTCAGACTTAACTGGTCAATGCCTAGCTCTGCCTTTTAGTCATATATCTTTGGGCAGTCTTCTGGCCTTTCCGAACCTCAGGTTTCTGTTCTGTAAGTGGATATTATATCGTGCAGGGATGAAAGAGAATGTTCGTACAGCTTTTGGCCTGCACTGTGGTTGGCACCTAGAAAGCAAAGGCTGAATGTCAGCTATTTTGCCTCCTTTTGGCTCCAGAGATACGGTGGAGGTTCACGGAATGCTCTTTGTGACCAAAAGCAGATTGGGGCTCTTGGGAAAGCAAAGATTTTTCCTGTGGTCATACCCACCCAAATACGGAATAGGCAGTGAGCTCCCTGTCATCGGTGGTGAGCAAGCAGAGCCCCTGGGAACATGTCAGGAGGACAAAGAGGGATTGGCTGTCAGAGGAGGCTTCCCTGGGTGGAGTGGGGTGGCATGTGGTTGAGGGCCCAACCCTGGTGGCCCTGTAGCCTGACTGACCTGCTGGCCCCCACAGGCCCAAGTATCTGGTGGTGAACGCGGACGAGGGGGAGCCGGGCACCTGCAAGGACCGGGAGATCATGCGCCATGATCCCCACAAGCTGGTGGAAGGCTGCCTAGTGGGGGGCCGGGCCATGGGTGCCCGTGCCGCCTACATCTACATCCGTGGGGAATTCTACAATGAGGCGTCCAATCTACAGGTGGGCAGAGGTGGGGCGTCAACAGAGGAGAAGGTGCTCAGTGTGCACTTACATGCCCCAATCCTAGGCAGAGTTGTTCTTAGATTTTAGCTGCTGATCTGTCTGGGGTCGCACTAGGAGAGTGGTGATCACTCCTGCATGCCTTGTGTCCTGAATGGGACGTGGCCCCCAATGCTTCTGTCTCTTTCTGTATGTTCCAGAGCTTCTGCTTGGGCTCCATGACTCTTTCCAGGGCTCCATGACTCCTGGGGCAGGGGTAGGCTGGAGAACTCCCATATGGGCATTTTTCCTGGAGGGTCAAGGGGTCATTTCAGTAATTCTCAGCTCAGTGATGCCTGTAGTAATTGGTCCAGGGCCAAAGCCTCACCTTTCTATTAGGCTGCTACACAACAGTGATGAAGGATGTGGGAGTAATAACCTGGCACATGGTAGCATTATGTGTAAGTGTTATTATTATTACATATTTAAAAATAAGCCTCCAGGGTCTTTTCTTCTACTCAGAAGCAGTACTCGTTCATTATGAAGATAGGAAACCACACACACACAAAAGGAAACTCTCCCACAGATCCACCACCTGGAGAAACTACTTGCTGAATTTTTCATTATTGTCTTAAAGTCTTTAAAAATACATATAGTTGGAGAATTTGTTAAATGTTATTACAGAAGTAGCACATGCATCGTAAAAATCCCCACCCCCTCCCAGAGCGTCCTCTGCTTGTGTCCAAAGGGAGCTTTTGCTCTGGACTTTGGTGATGGGCTCACTGGGCCAGTGCCCCTCCCTCCCACACACAGTGTTCCTGGGCCCTTGGGGACCGTGTCCTCACACCCCTGTCCCACAGGTAGCCATCCGAGAGGCCTACGAGGCTGGTCTGATTGGCAAGAATGCCTGCGGCTCCGGCTATGATTTCGACGTGTTTGTGGTGCGTGGGGCTGGGGCCTACATTTGCGGGGAGGAGACAGCGCTCATCGAGTCCATCGAGGGCAAGCAGGGCAAGCCCCGCCTAAAGCCTCCCTTCCCTGCAGACGTGGGTAAGACCTGGCACCTGGCCCGATCCTGGGCCTTGTCCTGTGTCCTGTGGAGTCCGGGATCTGGTTTCAGGTCCCCACTGGTCATTCTTAGGGAATTTCTGAGTCCCTTCTGCACTGGGTGCCTGACACAGAGAGCAGGGTGGGAACAACATAGAGGCTCCACCAGTGCCACCTGCAGTCCCTCATCCTGCCTCAGCTCCCATGTCAGATACCCAAGTCCTCTCCAACCTTCCGGGAACTCGGGGCAGGATGGTGAAAAGGCAGCGCAGCTCCTGCTGGAATCTGGGGTCCGGTGGGGGACGAGAATAACAAAGGGGTGAAAGCAGGACTCTCTGCCACCGGAGCAGGACCCTGGACATACCCCATTGCCAGGAAACCTGCCGCAACCTGTCCCCACCCACTGGAAGCCACCGATTTCTCATCCCATTTCCCCCACAGGAGTGTTCGGCTGCCCTACAACCGTGGCCAACGTGGAGACAGTGGCCGTGTCCCCTACCATCTGCCGTCGAGGGGGTGCGTGGTTTGCCAGCTTTGGCCGCGAACGCAACTCAGGCACCAAGCTGTTCAACATCTCTGGCCACGTCAACCACCCTTGCACCGTGGAGGAGGAGATGTCTATACCGCTGAAGGAACTGATTGAAAAGCATGCCGGTGAGGCCTGGGGCCAGCCATCAGGGTGGGAGAGCCTCAGGAGCTGAGGCTGGGGCTAGCAGAGGTCCTGGGCTCAGGGCTAGGCAGGTGTGCCGGCCCCAGCCCTGACCATCCATCCTTTTGGGGACTGACTGGGGCCCCAGGGGGTGTCACGGGTGGCTGGGACAACCTCCTTGCTGTGATTCCTGGCGGCTCGTCCACCCCACTGATCCCCAAGTCCGTGTGTGAGACGGTGCTGATGGACTTCGACGCGCTGGTGCAGGCGCAGACGGGCCTGGGCACGGCTGCCGTGATCGTCATGGACCGCTCGGTAAGGGTTGGCCCATGCTCCCCACCCAGTCCCTGCCTTATGCCAGCCTGGTTAGTAACCCTTCCGGGGCCTCTCGGAGAACTCCTGCCAGCTCTTGGGTCCTGGTTCGTATCACCTGAGATACAGTGAGGTGGGAGAGGTGGGGAGCAAGGCTTCTCGGGGGGACACGCCCGTGGAGCCTGGGCAGGGCGGGATGCCCACGGCAGGGGGAGGAGACAGCCAGAGTGCCGCTGGAATCAGGAGGGTGTGCCACCGGGGGGCGCTGAGGCTCAGGCCTTGGGTGCCTCCTCACTGTCCCTCGTCTCTCCAGACGGATATCGTGAAAGCCATCGCCCGCCTCACCGAGTTCTACAAGCACGAGAGTTGTGGCCAGTGTACCCCGTGCCGCGAGGGTAAGCGCGCTGGGCAGGCTGGGGCTTTCTGTGGCTCGTGCCAGGCCTGGGCCGGGCACTGGACCCTGAATAAACAGCTACTGCTTCCCAGCCGCTGTGGCTGCTCTGAGCCCCGCCCCCCTGTGGCCCGCACCCCGGCTTAGGGTGATCACCAGGCCCTCTCTTGCTGCCGCGGCCCAGGTGTGGACTGGATGAACAAGGTGATGGCCCGCTTTGTGAAGGGGGACGCCCGGCCGGCTGAGATCGACTCCCTGTGGGAGATCAGCAAGCAGATAGAGGGCCACACCATTTGTGCCCTGGGCGACGGAGCTGCCTGGCCCGTGCAGGTACTCGCTGCCCTGCTGCATGGTGCTGGGGGCGGTGCTGAGAGCCCGGGCGTTGGGGGATTTTCAGGCCCTGCTGCACCCAGCACCCTGACCCTCACCCCCAGGGCCTGATCCGACACTTCCGGCCGGAGCTCGAGGAGCGGATGCAGCGGTTCGCCCAGCAGCACCAGGCCAGGCAAGCCGCTTCCTGAGCCCGCCGTGCTGGGCCGGCGTCCATCTGCCTGGACGGCTGGACAATAAAGCAAGTGCTGCCCAATCGGTGCGTCTTCTCTGTGGCCTTGCTCTTCACTCTGCCTCTGCGGCCCATTATTCCTGGAGGCTTATTTCCCAGATGGAGGTGGAGGTTTGGGAGGGATAGGTCAGCACAAGGTCTTGTGAATTTACACTTGGCCTCCTGTGCGTCAGTCTGTCGTAGACCATCCTGAGCATTGACCCCTCAGTGCAAGAAGCGGGTGGGGAGGGGGAAACTGTGGCCTGGGGTGCAGACCTGGGCCTGGCCCAGTGAAGCCCTCTGGAGGATGGGAGCAAGGAGGACAGGGCCCAGTCTGCCCTGTGAGGCGATGGGCAGGGAAAGAACCGGCTGTTCGGTCTGGTTTGGAGGAGAGGTTTATTCTTCATGATTTGGCAGTGGGGTGAATTTGAAAGGGGGGAAGGAAGGAAGCAATTGACTAGGGGTGGACATGGTGGGTGAGGCAGCCCCAGGTCCTCGCAGCTCCATGGAGGCGGCCGCGGGTCAGTCTCGGGGACGGGCGGTGAGCAGGGCCAGGCCGGGTGCCCCTGCTACTCGCTGAGCTGGAGGCGCGTGCCGTCCAGCGGGTGCCACAGCTCCAGCTGGTGGTCAGTGCGGCCCAGCCATTTGCGCCAGTGCTGCTGGTGCTCCCCGCTGGCCTGGCTACTCAGCTGCACCCCACCTGGGTTGGGGGACAGGTCAGGAGCCGTGTGGGAGTCCATTGGGCCCACGCCCCAGCTCCCCGACATTCCCACTCACCAGTGAAGTCGTCAGCTGTGCCCAGGTCATAATCCCACACAGACACCAGCAGTGTCTTCTGCGCCAGCTCCTCCTGTGGGCCTGTGCAGAAGAATTCCTGCAGGGAAGGGGGCAGAAAGGCAGGAGGGAGGCAGCCTTGGGTCCTTCACAGCCTCAGAAACAGACTCAGACAGGTGAATGGCTCAGGGTAGCTGGGGCCTGTGCTCTCGGAAGCAGGATGTTGAGCCCCCTCCTCCCACCCCCAGCAGCCAGGACTGCCTCCCCCCAGCCCTGGCCTACCTCGTTGAACTCAGGGTTCAGGGTCTTCTTCTGAACACTGGTCTTACGTTTCGATTTCTTCCCTCCATTCGGATGCAGGTAACTGATGGGGAAGAACGGGGTCAGCTTAGGTGTGGCCCTGGAGAGCTGAGCCCCGAGCGGCTCAGAGGAACCCTCACTGTCCACCTGTCCACCCCTTTTCACACTCACAGGCGGACGAAGGGGTCCGAGTAGCCGTTGGCATCCATGGGGGCGAGGTGGGCACAGTGCAGCACACCCATCAGCAGGCTGCCCCGCTGAGAGCTGTAGCACAGCGACAGCAGGATGCGCCCACGCTCCTCCCCGGCTACCTCAGCCTCCACCTCCTCGGGCAGGGGGTAGGCTTGGGGTCAGCTCCCGTGTGGCCCGTAGCCCACCACCCACCAGTGCTGGCCTGGACGTGAGAATGCAAACTGGCTGCAGAGAAGTCAGGGGCCAGTGGTTTGATTTCATGATTCAATTTACAAAAACAGTCACTGGCTTAGTGCCCTGGAAGGAAACTTCCAGCTGAGCTCTATCCTCCAGGGCCTGAGAAGGGGATGCCAGGCCACGTGACTGGCCAGTTCGGGGCATCTTTGTCATGGAGGGGAAGGGAACTGATGTCCCTAAGGACCACAAACATGCTAGGAGCTTCCTAGGTGGCCTGCCATTAGGTACCCATCACCACCCTCCCGCAGGGTAAGCCTGGTGCCACAGAAGCAGCTCCAAGAGGCTGTTCTCTACCCAAGGACATACAGGTCTGTTCAGCTACAAAGCCCACCCTCCTCACACCCCGCAGCCCAAGCGGCCAGATTCTGAACATCCTTTGCCACACTTGGCCCCTGGTGCTTCCAAAGGACTTGAGAGGATGCCTTGGAGAGAATGTGCTTCTCCCACACTTAACGAAGGATTTGATTTGCCGAAAGCCCAGCCACCTTGCTGGCGTTCAGCTCTCAGTAACGGAGTGCTCCGTGAGCCAAGGGGCTGCTGTGTGGGGTCTGGGCCAGGAAGTGCTTGTGGCGGGTCCCTGCCCCACCCAGTAGGGCTCAGCAGCTTCGCCTTGACTGACAGTCGCAGCAACATGCGGCTCCACTACGGGGCGGGGCAGCAGCACCTGGCCCTCTGGCCCGGAGGAGCTGCGGAGGGCCCTGCCTCAGCCTTACGGGTGCCGGGGGCCTGCTGGGCTGCAGGGGTTCTGCCCAGGTCTTTGGTTTCCTATTGCAAATCCCCTGCGGTCACCATCACTGCCTTCTGCCAAGGCCCTGTGTCTATGACTACCAGCCCCAGAAGTGTGGTACCCACACTGCCTCGGGCAGACCTAGCAGCTGTGCAGCCCCACCATATCCATTCTCTCCCGGACCTTGACCTGCCCTCCCAGCTCAGGCCAGGGACAAATCCCATTGGCTTCAGCCTCTGCCTCAAGCTGGCCTGTGTCTCTGCCCCCTGAGGGCTTGTGCCAGTGCCCCACAGCTCCCCTGGGCTGCCCTGGCAGGGGAAGTCACCCTCTGCCCAGCCCCTGGGGCCTGGCTGTTCCCTGAGACTATGAGCACTCACAGGGCCAGTGAGCGAGATGGCCTCAGTTTCTCCAAGCCTGCCTGGGCCTGGACCCCTGTCCAGCCCACATCAATCCCTGCCTGACACACTTCAGCCTGGGCCAGCCCAGACCTGCCCCCCCAGTCCTCGCTGGAATCTGCCGTCCCACCCACCTCCTCATACAGAGACATGCCACGTGCTGTGTCCAGGCTCTTGGGCCTCTTGGTCTGGAAGAGCAGAGAGCCTGGTCCCCTTGGCTGCACACTGCCCAGGTCTCCCTCCCTGCATGCCCCACCCTGTGCACCAGCCCACTCACCAGCCTTCGCCTCTCCAGACACACATCGAAGCTCCTGGCTTGGTTGGGCACCAGCTTCCCCAGGGGCACCCGCAGCTCCCGCAGCGGAGGCGCCCGCCGCCGTTGCTGCAGCTGTGGGTCCTCCCAGACGCACAGCCTGGTGGCCACGCAGGTCAGACCTGGCCAGGCAAGCCCTCACCCCCCACCTCGGCCCTGCCCCCTTGTGGCCCAGGCCCTATCCTCACCACAGGGTGTTGCGCCGGGTGTCCTGGAGGGTGAAGCCATGAGTGCCTCCTCCCAGACAGGCCCCCTTGTGCCCCGAACCATGCGTGTCTGCAGCTGGCTGGCCTGGGGGCTGAGCAGGGAGGGTCAGAGCCTTGTCGGGCCCCAGGGCCCCAGCCTGGTCCCCCTCCCTCATATAGCCTCTAGTTGCACATCCCAGCAACGGGGGCTCCCTGTCTGAGGTCGAGGCCTTGGGGAAGAGGGGCATGGCAGGCCAGGTGGGTGCTCCAGGCTGGGTGTGCGGCCAAGGGACAGCAGTAGGGGCCTGTGTCTCACCCTCACCTTGCTGGCCCCAGGCAGCAGGTTGGCTTTGACATAGGTGTCCACGGAGCCCGAGGCCGGTGGCTTGAGGCCCTGGGAAGAGACAGTGGATGTGGGACAGGCCCGGGGCCCACACCTGGGACCCAGGGATGCCGCCCCGTCCTCACCTTGGCACGGTGAGCTGTGCAGTGCAGTGTGCTATTGTCTGTGTCAAAAAGAAGCGTGGGGCTTCCCTGGTGGCGCAGTGGTTGAGAGTCCACCTGCCGATGCAGGGGACACGGGTTCGTGCCCCGGTCCGGGAAGATCCCACATGCTGCGGAGCGGCTGGGCCCGTGAGCCATGGCCGCTGAGCCTGCGCGTCCGGAGCCTGTGCTCCGCAACGTGGCTAAGGGCAGGTGGCTGGCAGGTCAGCTTCTACATCAACCTCCGCCCCGGCGCAATGCCTCCTGCCCCGCCCCTCCCCAGGTCGGAAGCCTGGGGATGCCCCAGACCCCATCCTGGCTGGGCTGGGCCCAGAGGGTCCCCCTTGTCCCCTGCACCCACTCACTGCTGTTGTCTGAGTCTCCCTCTGGCTCTGGGTCCGGCTGGGACTGGGATGCAGAGTGGATGGTGGGGGTCACTGGAGGGTATAGGTCTCAGGTGTGCAGGGTGGGCTCAGCGAAGGGGTGGAAGTGCGGGAAGTAGTCGGAAATGAGGTGGATGGGCCGGATGGGGCCCAGGCTCACGTCAATAGCCACGTGTTCCTGCACGCTCACCCGCCCCCGGCCCGCCATGCCCGCCATGGGGGCCTGGACATGGAGGCGGCACTCAGAGGAGTCCCTGAGCACCGGAGATGAGGGCACCGCATCAGGCCAACCAGACAGGGCGAGGAGGCATCACTGAGGGTGTTGGCGGGGGGCGGGGGGGTCCTGGGCAGCAGCTGGGACCTGAGGACAGAGCGCAAGGTCAAGGTCGGCAGGGTGGGGGCCTCCAGCCGGGAGGGGGACCCCGTGGGCTGGCAGGTAGGCCGGCTGGGCTACTTACGGCTCTGAGAGCTCCTCCATCTGGTTTGGGTCGCTGCGGTGCTGGGTGTGCGCCTGACGGAGGTGACCCAGAGAGCCAGAGTGTGGCCCTGGGGACGGGGGAAGGGGTGGGACTCAGAACGCTTCTCTGGGGCCCAGGAGACCAGCAGCCCCCTGCCCTCCACCCCAAGGGCCCCTTCCCTAGTGCTGGGGCCCAGCCTCCCTCCTTCTCCCCCAACCCCTCCCCAATTCACACACAGCCGGAGAGTTATTTTTATTGCCATCACGTGGCCCTGCTCCCAGGTGAGGCTGGAGGGCCAAGGTGAGACAGAGGGGTTGGGGGACAGCGTGTGGGGAGGCGTGTGGGAAGGGGGAGGGGTGTGGAGGGCAGGCTGGGGGGAGGGGAGATGGGCGGGCGGGGAGGGCTCTGCAGAGATGGGGTGGGGGTGCCACCGCAACCTGGTCCCCTTGGAGCTCAAGCTTCTTAACACCTGAATCCGATCACTTCGGCACCTCCCTCCCCCTCTGCCAGCCTGGAATAAAATCCTACCCCATCACTGAGGCTGGTCCCCTTGGCCGCTCACTGGGGCCCCGAGTGCTGGGCCCCTCCCCCCATGTCCCCACGGCCCCTCTTGGTTTCCTAGAACACCCCAAGCTGTGTGCACATGCTGCTCCTTGTGCCCCGACTTTCCTCCCTTGCCCTTTGACCTGGCCTGCTCCCGCTTACCTATGGTCTCAAGGTCACTCTCTGCAGGGGAACGTGGCTGCCTTTACCTGCTCAACCTTCCCTGTCTGTCCCCAGGGGTCCTTTGGGGGCCACACCTTCGCTACTCTCGCTCTAAGAGGTTCACCCTGCTCCCCAGGCCGGTGCCCCAGACCCTGCCAGTCAATGAATTCCAGATCCAACGGCCACGAGACAGGTTCAGGGAAGGGCATGTGACCCGAAGCAGGCCAATCGAGTACAATTCTGGGATAGACTGGCCCAGAAAGAGAAGCTGTTTTCTGTTGATGGGATGCTGGTACCGTGCCATCCGAGAGCTGTTGCCCTCTCACCTCTCACCCCTGTGGACTAGAGAATGCTCCTGAGAGTGAGGCCAATGCAGTGGGAAGAAGAGTCCCTGAGCTCCTGGATCCAGCTATACCTGAAGCTGGTCTATCTCTGGAGTTTGTAATCACCATTCTTCCTTTGGCAAAGTGGGGTTTTCTATCACTTGTCCTGCCTAATACTGCCCAGTCCACCGTGTCAAGGTTAGACTGCCCACCCCTTCAACTGTCTCACAGAGATTTACATGATTGATACATAATTCCATTACATATCTGTGAGTAATTAATGTACAATCACATGATTATCTGTGTGACCTGGTCTCAGATCTCCCACAGACTGAGCACCCCCAGAGGGCAGAGTAGCATCTGGCCGGTGCACAGATGGGACCCCAGCATAGCACCTGGCACATGGTGGGAGCTTGGCATGGTAGAGGTTTGCAGTAGCAGGCAGGGCTCCTTTCTGGATGCCTACTGCCCAGCACATGGTCAGCCAGGCACAGAAGATGGAACAGGAGCTCGTACAGGGTAGTGGCTAGGAGTTTGGTCTCTGGAGTCAGAGAGGGCCTGGTTCAAATCCCAAACTGGGGTGACCTTGGGCAAGGTGTCTACCCTCCCTGAGCCTCAGTCTCACCAGCCAGGGAGAGCGTTGGCCCCATCTCACAGGGTTGTGGTGAGAGTGAAATGAGAAAAAAGACTCCAGGCACCTGGCACACAGTGAGTGGGCACAGCAAGTAACAGAGGCACCCTAGCCAGGAGGCCAGCTGTCCCATGGGGTCTGCCCAAGGTCAGGGCTCCAGTGCAGAAGGTGCAGTCGCCACGGAATTGGCAAAGGCTCTTTATTCAGTCCTGGAGTGGAGCTGGCGTGGCTGGGCAAAGGCAGGGGCTGCTCAGGGCCAGGCCATCAGCCCCTGGGCAGCTCAGGGCTGGCCAGGCAGGGATGGTAGACGCCAGGTGCCAGCAGCTGCAGGGTGAACTCAGTGATGATGGCCGTGAGCCCCCAGATCCGGTGTGGCCCGTGCAGGAAGACAGGCAGTGTGTAGCGGAAGTGGCCACCATGGCAGAAGTGGGTATAGCCCTGGTTCTGTTCCTGCAGCAGATGGGCCAGGGGCAGTGCAAACACTTCATCCACCTGTGGGCAGGAGGCAGCGAGAGGGTAGACAGAGCACTGGCCACTGCAGCCTCCGCCCATCCGGACGGCCCAGACTCCACCCCTAGCATCTCCCCACTCACCTCATCGGGGTTGGGCCTGAGGCTCTGGGGATCCAGTGGGCCCACGCCGGCCAGCACTGGCACCACAGTGGTCTTTTGCTGAGGCAGGAGGAGGGCAGGCAGTCAGGGGAGGCACGCCCTCGACAGGGCTTTGGGGCTGGGGCAGGGAGCCTGAGAGAAAGACTCCAGGGGCCTTTAGCAGTGCAGGCCAGGTCCACCCGGCCCTTGCCCTTGGACTCGCTCCAGCCACGCTGACTGACTCAGGCCCCCCAAACACACTGGACCCATTCAGGCCTCTGGGCCTTCGCTTTTCCTTATTTTTACTACCCTAAAATCTCCCAGTGGTCATTCAGTCCCTGCCTACCCTGCAAAGCCCTCCCCAACCTTTGTCCACGGAGCAGAGCAGAGCTGATTCACCCCGGAGCCACCTCCACCCCAGGACCTGAGCCTCAGTATCCCTCGTGAAAGGGGATAAAATACCCCTGGCCCCTTCCTGACGGGCTGTGTGAGGATGGAACACAACTGCCAGGCAGGTGTCCCCACCGTACTCCGTGACTGCCACAGTCCATGACCACCCTCCTTGTCCCTGGGGTCCCTGCTCCTAGCCCAGGGCAAGCAGAGGGGCTGAATGGGGCAAGGGCCGGTGGTGGTTTCAGGGCCTGGCGGGCTTACCTGGTCGTGCACGGGCCTCAGGACTCCCCACACGTGCTCCTCAGGCACAACCAGGCCCACCTCCTCGCGGGTCTCCCTCAGGGCCGTGTGCACCACGTCGCGGTCAGCGGGGTCACACTTGCCACCTGGGAAACTGAACAGGCACAGGGAGCCTGGTTCTCGGGCTGCTGGGGCCGTGGAGGGGTGGGGGTGGAGGCTGTGGCAGTGACCCACCTAAATAACGTCTCCGCCCCTAGTTTGCAGAGAGGGCTAGGCAAGCCACACGACCGCTCCAGGCCCAGTTTACTTCCCTGAACAACGGGAGTAAGGGAGAGAGGCCCTGGGGCTCAGACAGGCAAACTCTGTTTATGGTGGCCCCAGAGGCGCTGACATTGACTCTAGGGTGTCCCCAATTCCCGCCGGGGGCGGGGCCAGGGCGGGAAGCCAGGTAACCCCGCCCCGCGCGCTTCCTCGGCTCGGGGACACGAATCTCCCAGTAGTCGCTGGAAGGGGGCGGAGTCCTGCCTTTCTGGAGGGGGGACACAGATCTGAACGAGGTGTCGAGCGATCCGCGCGGCGCCCGGGCAGGACCACCTGTGGCGCCAGATTCGGGGCGGAGGGACGTGGGTTGCTGACTCCCGCCATAGCCCTCTGCCTGACGGGCTCTCAGACCCAGACCCATTCTACAGAGGCGGAAACCGAGGCTCGGAAAGGCTAAGTGCCTTGCCCACGACCCTGTGGTCTCCGGGTTCAGCGGCCTCTTCCTAGAAGGGAGAGGAGTTTCCGGCCGGTGTACCTGACGTCACCCTTGTGCCTCCCGGGCAGGCGGCTGGACCGCAGCGTGTAGAGCAGCGCCGGGACCCCACGCAACGAGCACAGCGGCACGAGAACCGCGGCCGCCGCAGGTCGCGCGCGGAGCCGGGCCGTGGCCCCCGCCAGCAACCGCCGGCAGCGCCGCTCGCCCTCCGCCGACAGGCAGTCGGGCAGCATGTCCGGCCCAGCGCGGCCGGGAAACCGAGATCACCGGGCAGAGCGCACACTCCAGGGTGTCTCGGGAATCTGGGGGGCGGGCCGTGGGAGGAGTCTGCCCGCAGGGTGGGGCTCCGTAGCGGCAGCGGCCTTGCCCACGGGGCGGGGCCCGATTAAGGGGCGGGCCCAGGCCGGGAAGGGGCCTCTCCGCGAATTGTGGGGCGTGGCCAAGGGGCGTCACCAGATAGCCTGGACTTCCGGTAGAGGGGCGGGCCTGGGGCGGGGCGGAGCTGGCGTGGATGGTCTGCGGAGTGTCCCCTTACGAACGCCTAGAGCAGGTGGCGTCGCGCCTGGCCCGGCGACCGGGCACGGCCGCGCTGACCGCGGGGTTCGCGAGTCGGGGTGTCTGGCTGTTAAGGCCCCGCTGGGACCCGCGTTTCTCCGCGCCCGCGGCGGTCCGGGACCTCAGAGGAAGTGCTCCAGGATGTTCGGGGTCGGCGTTTAGGGAGTCTACGGGGCAGAGACGCCTGGGGCCGCGGGAGGAGTGCCCGGCCCTCCCCACCCTCCGGGCCCTCTCTCCTGGTTCCACTGGGTGGCACGCGCCGCGCCCTCTCGCTCCAAGGGTCCCACTCCAGTCCCCGGCCTTCTCCCTGCTTTTCCCGCCGCCGCCGGTAGCTCGTCTCTCCTCCCAACCCCCGTCCTCCGCAATTTCTACTCTTATAGGTGTTGGTTTAAATGTCACTTTCTCTAGAAGCTCTCCTACCTGGAGTGTTGATCGGATTCTCAAACTCCTCCCGCCACCCTCACCTTGATCCCTGTGGTCACTGCCTGTGGTGTTGTGCACCCCTCGGCCAGACTCTGGCCCCTCGAGGACCACACACCCCAGCCACGCACTTAGCACCTAAACGTGGAATGGCAGGTGTCCCATGTTTTGCTTCGACCTTGAACGGGTGCTTCCCTGAGCTGCAATTTCAGTCCTCATCTGGGCACACGAGGCAGAGGGCAGGAACGCAGCCTCCTTCACAGCCCTGCCACTCAGCATGTGTCGCCACCTTTACCATCACTCTGTGCTCCCAGGGATGCCAGCAGCACTGGGCAGAGCTTTGCGATGTCTGCAGCCCAGACTCTGGGGTGTGGGCATTCCTGAGGCCCTCCGCCTTGGCCTCCAAGGACAGAAGTGCAGCTGATCACCCATTCCAAACAGTTTAATGTTGCAGGGAAGAGAGAGGTAAAGCAGGGTTTGGAGGAGTCACTTCCAAGGCAGAAGGGGCAGGTTGGGAGGTAGGGGCTCTGGTTCCAAGCCTGACACCATCCCAGCTTTGCTGGAACTCTGGGCAGGTAGCTTTCCTCTCTGGCTTCCACCTGCCCTGCTTTCCTTGTGAGGGGAGGATGTCTCTGCAGAGGTGAGGCTGAAGAGGGGGGCCTCCAGGGTAAGAGGACTCTGTCCACAGGACCCTACCATCACTGTGGGTCCTGGCCAGACCCCAGGCGCACTGCAGTGTGGGAGAGGAGCCCCAGCCCAGCTGGGAAGGGGAGGCCCCCCGACCCCTGTCAGCCTGGATATTGGGTAGGGGGTATGGTGTCGGTCGGGCCCTTGGGATTCGGGGGGGGCTTGAGGCTCCAGGGTACAGGCCCTGGTAGGTGAGGGGCCGGTAGGTGGCTGAGGCCAGCAGAGCCTTGGGAGCCAGCAGCTGATGGTGGAGCCTGGCAGGGGTCCTGGAGGTGAAGGCTGGAGCTTTGTTGGGGTCTGAGGGAGGAAATGGTGTGAGTGGGCCCCAGACCTCCCCTCACACCTTCAGCCTTCCCGTCCTGTTCCCTGCCCCTCCCACCCCAAGTTGCCCGCCACTTAGCCTTTGTGCTTGCTCTTCCCTCTGCCTGGAATTTCTCCCCCACCTTCTCCCTCTGTCCAAACCCTTCCCAGTCCTCCAAGGCCCAGCTCAGGAACCACCTCCTCCAGGAAGTCCCCCCGACGCCCCTGCCCCTGCTCTCAGCACCTCGTCCCGGCACCGTTCTCTCTGCCTCCCCCTCTCTGTACACACAGATGACCAGGGAGCTTGCTGAGCATGCGGAAGCCCCTTCCTGGGGGCCCCGTGGCCCCGTCCACTACGCAGGCTCTGGTCCCACTGTGTCTGTGGGCTGGGGCCTGACCTTTCTCCTGCTCTGTGGAGCCCTTTGGCAGGCAGGGGCGGAGGCTGCTGCGACTCTGGGTCCGGACGCTGAGCAGGGGCCGTGGAGATATAGGCCTGAAGGTGGGGCAAGCAGGAATGAGGCAGGGGGTCAAGATGGAGAACCCAGGCCAAGGGTCATGGTCAGAGTCAGACAGTGGGACCCCGGGACAAGCCAGTGGGCGTGACCCTGAAGGAAGGGTCAGAGGCCTTAGGAGATGCCTGGGGATAGGGATGGGGTGAGGGGGTGGATTAGGGCAGCTGGGCGGAGCTGTCAGGGGCCAGACGGTACCAGGAGTCCGGGTCACTCTCCCTAAAGCCCTTGGCAAAAGGGTTGCTGGTGAGTTTCAGCTGGGTGCTCTGCAGAGGAGAAAGGGTAGTTATGGGCCAGCCCTGAGCTGGAGAAAGGCTGTGGGCCCCGGGCTCAGCCACCCTCTCCTCCCTGGACCACCCCGTCCCCAATCTGGAGGCCCTGGGACCTGGGCCCCTCAGCCCAGGAGCCACAGAGCCAGTGGGCATGAAGGCAGGGGAAGGACTGTGGGTAGATGCCCACTGAGTCCGGGAAGGAGAGAAGGGCAGGGGACTGTGTGCCTGTGGGGCCTAAGAGCCTGGCGCCTCAGTTTCCCCCCTGTGAGGTGGGCTGGCAGCTGCCTCACGAGCTGTGGCCTGACCCACCCGGTGGTTCTGATATGCCGTCACAGCCGTGAACTGGGTCTCCGTGAAGATGAAGGACTTGAAGTTCTCCTGCGTGTAGCGCTCACTGTCTTTGCGTGGGTCCACGAAGACCACGTGGAAGCGCGGCTGGTAGCGGTGCACGGGGCTGAGAATGATCTGCGGGGGGGTGCGGAAGGGATGGGGCAGCCGCAAACCCTCTCTGGGGCCGAAGCCCTTCTTCCAGGGCCCGCTGCCCCCATCTGATAGCGGCGGTGCCGGGTCTGAACTTGAGAGTCTGCAGTTCTGTATCAAAGGCCCCTTTGTTGGAGGTTCCAGGCTGCTTGGTGTCTCTCACTCCCACACCCCAGCTGTCTCGGAACTATCCGGGATCTGACCACCTTCCCCACCCCACTGGCTCCACCCCACCGGGCCACCGTCATCTTTCTCCTGGATTTCCACAGCTGCTTCCTGGCTGCACTCCCTTCACACAGCAGCCCCAGTGAGTCAGCTCAGAGCCCTCGTGAGCTACACAGAGTAAAGACCAGAATCCTCTCCACAGCCAAATGTCCCTGCAGAGCAGTGCTGGATGCCCCTAGGATCCCTTCCCCTCCCACTGCCCCTCTGAGCTCCACCCCAGCCAAACGGGAGTCTCCTCACAGCTTCCTCAACTCCCCAGCATTCTCCAGCCTCAGGGCCTTTGCACTTGCTGTTCCCTCTGCCTGCAAAGGCTCCCCCTTCTGTACGCACAGGCTCCCTCCTCCACTTCCATCAGACCCCTCTTCAAATAGCGCCTCAGCTGCTTCCTGAGCCCCCTGAACTCAACGGCCCCCTCCGTCTCAGCCCCGCTCCCTGTTTCCTTTCTCTCCCGGCATTTATCACCCTTCTGCCGTCTGGATTCCTTTCTCTCCTGGCATTTATCACCCTTCTGCCGTCTGGATTCTTTGCTTACCATCTGCCTGGCACCCCAGGAGGTGAGCCCCCGTGAGGGCAGGGATCTTTGTCTGTTTGACACAGTGTCAGTGGTGCCGGGTTCCTGCACCTACGTGGGCCTGGCCCACCCGCCTGGCAGTCTCTGCTGTCCGACCCCCGGCCAGGTGAACTCGGGCACCAAAGGCCCAGCCAGCCCTGGCTCGGGCTTCGTCACAATCAGGCCCCAGCGTCCCCTGCCCTGGCCCAACCCCTCCCCGCTGTGGCCCGGGCCTCACGTGGCCGTTGTCGCCCAGCAGGTTGTTGGTCAACACGAGCTTGTTGAAGGACACAATCTGGCGCATGCACTGTGCGCCCTTGGCCGGCGAGTCGGGGTGGAAGTGCACGCGGCCAGGCGTGGTCGGGTCCGCCTTGCCCGCCACCAGCCAGGCCGAGCTATGGAAGGCATACCTGGGGACAGAGCGAGGTGGCGAGGGCACCCCAACTGCAGCCCACGGCACCTCATCTGCTGCCCCCACCCAGAGCCAAGACTGACGGGGCATCTCTGCTACTGCCCATGCACTGGCCCCGTCGGCACATGAAGAACCGGAGGCTCCAGAGTGCTGTCTGCCCTGGGCTAGCCCACCCTACCTGCCCAGGTGCGCCCACTGCTGCCCAGGATGGGCCCCCCCCCCAGCACTGCTCCGACTGGCCCCTGCCTCCCTCAGGGTGCTGGTGGGGGTCTACTTCCCCGACCAAGTGCCTGAGGTCTGAGCTGTGACCCCCAGCCAGGCCCGGACCTGTATCTCTTGTCATCCAAAGGCATGAAGTCCATGAGCAGGGCGTAGTCAGCCAGCATGTCCATGCCCAGGATCTTCACCTGGAAGGTGGGGAACATCCTCCTGCAGGAGGGGGTGCTCAGCAGTTCGACTGTGGTTCCGGCCTGCCCCCCACTCCCGCCACCGCCCTGCCTCCCCCGCCACTGCTCATAGCTGCCCGCCTTGGTGACAATCATCTCTGTGCCCAGCTGGTTGGATTCCTCCCACGGAGCCTTCATCTCTAGCTGAACCGTCACACCAGACACACGTGGGTTCTTGGGGCCCTGCTCTGTGGGCTCAGCCATGGCTTGGGCCCCTGTGGAGCTGGTGGAAGGGCCTGATGGTAACAGGGAGTCCAGCTGGGGCTCCCAGCTGGAGCTCGTCATGGGCAAAGGGTAGGTCTCCGAGGGGGCAAATACCCCGAGGCCGGCAGAGAGGAAGGTTGGAGAGGGAGGATGGAGTGTGGGCCCCTGTTCACCTCACCCACCCCCACTCCACCCAGCCAGCCTTCATCTTTCAGGCTGCACCTAGATGCCTCTTCTTCCAGGAAGCTCCCCCTGACTGCCAGGCCTGTTTTCCCACAGGATCCCCAACTCGGCATCACTTCATGAGGTAAATGCTCACTTAAAGCTCCTGGAGACCAGAGACAGGACCTGTCAGGCTCCCCAGGGAATCTTTGAGCCATCAAGAGGCCGAGTGGCCTTGAGCAAATTGTTTCACCTCCCGGAGCCTCAGTTTCCACATCTGTCACAAACGGTTCTTAATATCTGCCTTATAGGGCTGATGTGAGGATTTGTGAGGACACGCACGAGCCTGGCACACAGTAGGCCCTTCATAAAGGACATCTGTTATGGATGACGTGACACGTGGGGTCATGGGGGTGGGGGGTCTTTCTCAGCTCTGGGAAGACCTGGCTGCCTCATGCTGCTTAAGGAATACTGAGCTGAAGGAGATCCCCGAATTACCACGAACAACTCTTACCCATCTCTGACCCCCCAAACTGGCCCAAATCCTGCCTCCAGAAGCTGGTTCTAGCATCTTTCTGCTCTGGCCTCCTCACGTTTTTCTAAGGAGCCCACCTTTTGATATGCAGCCCTGGCACAAGTCTTGGCCAAAAACTCAAAAGCTTTGCCACAGCTCCACCCTTCTGATTAAAAAAAAAAACCTAACTATCAATACAACGAGATACGACTTTACACCCACAGGGATGGCTATTACCAAAGTCCAAAACAATCACAAAAACAAGAAATGAAACATTACACGCGTTGGCGGGGATGTGGAGAAATTGGAACTCTTGTGCGTTGCTGGTGGAATCTCAAATGGTGTAAACCCTGTGGAAAACTGCTGACAGTCCTTCAAATTATTAAAGGTAGAATTACCGTATGATCCGGCAGTTTCACTCCTAGGTATAAACCCAAAAGAATCCAGAGCAGGGACCCGAACAGATGTGTGTACATCGGTGTTCATAGCAGCATTGTTCACAATAGCTAAAATGTGGAAGAAACCCTGGTGTCCGTCGATGGATGAGTGGATAAGCAGAATGTGTCTATACAGACAATGGAATATTATTCAGCCTTTAAAAGGAAGGAAATCGTGCCACAGGCTACAACGTGGATGAGCCTTGAGGATGCTATGCTAAGTGAAACAAGTCAGTCACAAAAATACTGTGTGATTCCGCTCATGAGAGGTGCCTAAAGGAGTCAAATTCATAGACGGAAAGTAGGAAGGTGGTTGCTAGGGACAGGGGGAGGGGAAGGGGAGTTAATGTTTAATGGGGACAGAGTTTCAGTTTTGCAAGATGCAAAAAGTTCTGGAGATGGATGGTGGTGATGGTTGCACAGCAGTATGAATGTACTTAATGCCACTGAACACTTAAAGATGGTTAAAATGATAATCTTTATGTTTTGTATATTTTAACACAATTACAATTTTAAAACTAGGAAAAGTATCCTGAAAAACAAACTGTTAGTTTCTAGCAGCCCCATAAGGGGCTGAGGACCTGGTAAAACCATGAGATCCTCTGGGCAGAGGTGGAATTTTGGTGTTGGATGGATGGATGCATAGATGGATAGATAGATGGGTAGACGGAGGTTCCTGGGATGGTATAGCGTGTGATGTGCTGGCCAGAGTCAGTGCACAGTAGGTGCCTCGTGAGAGTGTGGGGCTCCGGGCCCATGGCCCCAACCTTAGCAGCCCTGAGGGCCACGTGTGAGAAGTGGCACCTCACTAAAGCCCCTGGGAGTTCTGTAGTCTGGAGGTGGGTGGGTCTCACTGAGAGGGGCATGAAGGGTGGATGGGCTAATGCCCCCCACCACCTAGACCAGGCCGTCACATGGGCAGCTGCCCATCACCCAGCCGTCCTGCTGGAGCATGTGCGTCATCCCGGTAACCGATGCCAGCCCCCAGGGTCCATGGTGATGTATCCCAAGTCGGGGAGGCTCATGGCTTTGCTGGTCCTGGGGGCTTCACAGGCCGGTTACTGGCTTCCAAGTCTTCTACAAGCCTACACCCTGCCCATCCCAGTCAATGTGCCACCCCTGAGCACCCTCAATAACTCTGGGCAGGACCCTGTCCTCTGCCCAGCTCCTCTAAAAGCCAGCACCTCTTCGGGTCAGGAGTTGACAGCTTCCCACCGGCATGAAGTCAGGTTTGGAGGGGAAGTTAGAGGTTCCTTGTCCAGCCCCCCCGAACCTTGATCCTCAAGGGGTGAGGCCCAGAGAGGGGCAGAGCTAGGCCCATGCTCACCAACGTCTGATAAGGCTTTCACCTCCCAGAAATGGCTGTGTCTCCCTGCCTGTCAGCACCCCTATATTTGCACTTGGGTGGATGTGAGCCCATCGACCCCGCCCTGGGGGATCTGAGGCCTCAGCCTGGGGTGCCCCTGCCCCATGCTCTTGCCCAGGCCCTGGGTCCAGTGGCGTTTCCTTGGTCCCCACGCCCAGTCCCTGCCCCCCACCCCACTCACCCCAGAGCCTGAGCCCACCCATGGGGCTCCCTTGGCCGCCTGCCCCTTACCTGCCATGGGGACAGCCCGGACTTCCGGCTCCTGGAGAAGGGCGGCTCAGCTGGGGTCCCTGCGTGTCCCGCCTCTGGTCAGTGCCTCCCGGTCTCCTGGTCCATTCGGCAGCACGGCTCAGCTCTTGGGCCCTCACTCAGTCCCCAGTCTCCTGGCAGGACTGGCCTTCCCTCCTCGATCGCCCAGGTCTTGGCTCTCCACCCAAGCCGGGCACCTGGTCTCTGTAGGCAGGACCCTGGCTCTGGGGTGTGCAGAGCCCCTTCTCCAAGCCACCCTCGTACTGGACTGTGCAAGGCCCCCGGCTGGGCTGGTGCAGCTCCAGGCGCGATGCCGTGGGGGAGGAGGGCAGGTGGGAAGGCTCTGACGTGGCAAAGTCTCCTCTCCCTCTCCCGGTCCCCCCTCCTGGCTTCCTCCCTTCCCCAGCTAGGAGCCCCCCAGCCATTCCTGATCAATGGGCCAGACACAGGGTAGGGGCCCATCTCGAGGACAGGCTGGGTGATCTGCAGGGGCCCACGCCTGGTTGACTGGAGGGGCCGGGGCTGACAGGGCCTCAGGGAGGTCAGGGGGCTGCGGTGGTGGCAGGAGCATGGAGGGCTGAATGGCAGAGGCGAAGCTCTCTCCCCAGGACCCAGACACCTGACCTGGGGCTGCTGGTGTGGAATCCCCAGGGAGCTTGAGCAGGAAAGGCTAGCGGGCAGCAGCCACAAGTACCAGCAGAGGCAGAGCCCCAGGACTCGATGGCAGGAAGCCAGGTCCTCCTGACCGCTCGGCCCGATGAGCTATGCAACGCTGGCAGGACCCTGACATCTCTTTGCCTCAGTTTCCCCAACTGAACTAAGTGCATAATCGCCTCTGCCTGGGATGGGCTGGCCCAGCCTGGGGGGCGTAAACTGTCCCCATCCTGGTTGATGGTGCCTACACAGTCCCCACAGGGGGGGACGCTGGCCCAGGTCAGAGGCCTCTGGGGCATGTCCTGACCAGACACCTTCCCCAGGCGGCCCCTGCCTGTCTGGGGCTGGGCATTCAGGGAACACACAGATCTCCAGTCAGGAAGGCAGAGGATGGGGGTTCCCCGAAGCTGGTGTCTGCCATGTGGTGCAAGGAGGGTCATCGGACTAGAGCCCGGTTAGCCCACTCCAGGAGGGAGCATCGCAGGCTAGCCCCCAGGCCGGAGCACTAGGTGAGAGCACACCAAACTGGGCATGCTCGACTGGGGTCCCCAAAGGCAGCTGGACCCCCGCACCTCCTCCAGAGTCTGGCACTGGGAACAAGGGGTTGGCAGAAGCCATATCTAACAAGGGGCAGAGAGGGGCTGCTCCTCTCAAGTGTGACACCCTGACCCCTCCCAGAGCCACATGTCGCATGTCGGGGGCAGACCTCTCCTCCCTTCAGCTCAGGGAGGCCTGCTGCTTCCACCCGCTGCGCCCCCGGTCCCTGCCTGCCAGGCTGGGAGGAATCCCTCGGGGAGAGCGTGGGCCGACCCCTGGCATAGACCTACTGCCAGCTTTGGGAGGAAGGCTGCACCTGCACTGGGGTCTGCTGCTGGGCAAGATGGGGGAGAGTTCTCTGCGCCTGTGATGGAGGGTCCCAGCAGCCCCCAGGTGCCACCCTGTCCCAAGATGCACAGTGGGGCAGGTGAGAAATAGGCAGGTGGTGGAGGGGTTTGGGGGATCTGCACCAGTCCTAGTGGCTCCCCCTCAGCCCGGACTCCCAGGGGTCCGGGGTTCTGCTGGCTCCTGATGTGTGTGTGTGCTTGCACACGCCTTTGGTCCGTGTGCTGGGACACCCCCCCATACACACACATGCTCATGCATATGTGGGCACACTCACGTGTCAGCCCAAATGCATAAACGAACTCAAGACCTGGTGACCTGCCACCACTCCTGTGCACATGTGCACAAGCTCCTCTTACACACACACACACAAACACATACACACCATGCACACAGGCACGCTTCCCTTTACAGCCTCCTCCCTGGCCAGTCTGCCCTTCCTGCCAGGGGTGCCTGCTGGCCCCCTGCCCCCTCATCCATCTTGCCTGCCAGCCTGTCCCTGGTGCCCCCATATCCTTCCCACCTTCTCATCTCGCTGCTCAATAGCAGAGGTCAGCGTGGCAGCTGTGCCCGCGGGGAGATGGCTGAGCCAGGCGGTGGGGGTGTAGAGGGGCCAGAGAGTGATGCCTGGAGAGGACGGAGCTCTGGACTCCACCAGCCCCACTGTCAGGCAGGAGCGATGCTCTCAACACGGGGGCGGGGTGGGGTGTGGGCCCCGGGGGTGGAGCATGGAAAGTGTGAGGCTGTGTCCAGGCGTCATCCCACCCCATCCAGTTCAGCCCTGCTGTGGACACCGTGCAGAGAATGCCTGGGGCAGGACTGAGGGGACCCCAGATGCAGACCCTGTGCCCGCTCCCTCCCCGACACTGACTTCTGTCCTGGGTGGTGCAGGAGACTTCCGCCTGCCCTACCTGCCCTACCTGCACCTCCTCCCTGCATCCCTGTGCCTGGACGGCTGTCCTGGGTGGGGAGAGCCTTGTAGAGCTGCACCCCTTCCCCAGCCTTGATGCCCCCTGAAACCCCATGAGCCCTGAGCTCATTACACACCTGGAAATGCACATCTGGGCTGTGCCACCAGCCACATATGGATCCCCCTGGAAGAATGCCCAAGGTACTGAGGCTCTCAGAAACACATGTGTGTGCAGACACCCCCCCCCCACACACACACACACAACCACGGAGCACCTGGGGCAGGCACACGCCTGGACACCCACACACACGGGCACACAGAGATCGACTTTCTGGCCCTGGGAATGCAGAGGGGTTGGAGCCCTGCTCTGGGTCACAGCCTCCTCTGGAAGCCCCTCTGCTGGCCCCAGGACAGTACTTCTCCAAGTCCCCCCCAACACACACACACACTATGGGATCTTCCCCCTGGGCACTGATGAAAAAGCGTGGGCACAGAGACAGCCACCCCCGGCCCCAGTACACACAGAATGTCCAAGACTACCCTGAGCCAGACCTGCCCCAGATCCTAAGGTCACAGAGAGGGGCCATGCAGGTGAGAGGACATGAACAATGGACCCCTGGACATCTTCCATTTTATAGAATGGGAAACTGAGGCAGGGAGGTGTGGGGCTATGGCAAGAAACATGGTACACAGTGGGTGGCAAAGGGAGGGCCTGGGCTCGAGACTGTGCCTCACGACCCACTGTTCAGAAGGGAGGGCTGATGCCGGGCAGGTGTGGCCTGGATCAGGGACCCTGGCGGGGTGGAGGCCAGTGCGGGCAGGGCAGGCACGGAGAACGTGAGCTTCTCAGTCTGGAGGAAGGCAATGCCCTCCTTGTAGTAGGCAAGCTCGTTAATGAACACAGGGTCCATGGTGGACTCCCCCCCATAGAGCACGTCCTCACCGCTGAACATCTGGAAGATGGGTGCGCCAGGCCGCAGCGGCTCGAACTCTCAGTCCCGGGAGAAGAGCCAAGGACAAGGTTGCTGGGGCTGACCTCTGCCCTGGCCTCAGTGCGGGCCACCCCAGCAGGGACTGCCTCAGAGATGCCGCTCACTTATGGCCCTGCCCACTTGCTCCTTCACTTCCTCGATCAAAGCAACAGGGTGTCTGCTGAGATGCCAACTGGCTCTGTGTCTAGAAATGGAGACACCAGTCGCCTTAGAAAGGCACTTGTCATTGTGGAAGTGTACCCTAGTGGTTACGGGCACAGATAGTGAAGCCTGCGTTCAAAGCCCTGCTAGCTGTGTGACCTTGAGCAAGTCACTTAACCTCTCTGTTCCTCAGCTTCCCCATCTGTAAAATAGGGATTATTCTATCTCCTCCTATTATCCTGAAGTCTAAATTAAACAGCGAATAGTGCTTAAAACAGTGCCTGACACATAGTGAATATAATATAAAAGTTTATTAAATAAATTTTTTAATTGTGGGAGAAATCACTCAAAATGTCTCTTATTCAGCATCCACAAGGAAGATGGGTGGTGGCGCAGGTGCGTGGCATAAACGTTGTAGGTGCCTTCCAGGTGAGGCCATGGTGTTGTGAAGGTCTGGGATAAGTAGAAGGCCGGCCCGAGGCCTTGGGCCCCAGCAGCTGGTTCAGGTCTCTGGCCCTTGACACCTCGTGTGGGTCATCCGCGTTGGCCCTGGCATTTCAGGGGCGAAGATGTAGTGTCAGCCCCTGACAGTCTCCGTCAGTGATCAGAGGGTCAGAGTGTGTGAGTGGTGCGGGGGAGGGCAGCCTTGTGCCGCCGACGGGAGTGAAGCCCCCGAGACCCTGCAGGAGGGACAGAGCAGCTCAGGGGCTCATGTGGATGCCTGCCCCCTCGCACGGCCCCAAACCCTCGGCCTGGCCCTGCCCACCCGCCGCAGACCCTCCTCACGCCGGCCACACCTCCAAGCATTGTGCTGGTCTCGCCTTCAGGCCGCGTACCTGCTGGGCCCTTCCCTGGAACTCCTCTCCTCTCCACCTGGTTAACTTATACTCACCCTTTGGGGCTTGGCTGAGATCCCGCCTCCTTCCGGAAGCCTTCCCTGACTGCCCTTGACCAAGTTAGATGCTTCGTGTAGCCCCCAGCCCTGCATTTAGCCTCCTGGTTTGTGGTCACTGAGTCCTTTCTCTGTCCTTAGTAAGCTGAGGACAGCGCCTCAGTCCTGTACCCCATTCTCTCACCCGAGCTGGCCTGAGATGGGGCTCAGAGGTGGGGCTCGGCCAGTATCCACTGAAGGAAGGTATAAACAGTGGTTGCGTAAACACAGCCTGTGGGGGGATGATCTGAGGCAAGCCCCAGGTCTGGGGAACCCAGAAGAGGCCCCGTCTCAGCCTGGGATCCGGAAGGGCTTCCTGGAGGAGGTGACATCAATCTGAATTTCTCTAAACTGAAAAGGGAGGAATGGGCATCACAGGCAGAAGGGTGCCTCCTGCAGGGTGGAGGGACTGGACCAGCTTAGCAGGTGGGGGCCCTTGGCAGCCCTGCCCTTGGCAGCCCTCCAGGGCTCCCTCTGGGGGAGTAGTCTTCATCCCAGGCTTTAAAGAGTCCCTACAAGCAATTTCCCAAAGCCTTGTGCAGCTCCCCAGTGGGAGCTGTAGCAGCAGGGCAGGATGTTCACCTGAGGAAGGACCCGGTGAAGGCATGACTGAGGTCATGGCCCACGTAGCGGCAGCAGGCGGCTGAGGCCACCGGGTTGGCCAGCAGCACAGGCATGGTGGAGAAGCTGAGTTTCTGCACCTCCCCTGGGACCCGCAGCCAGTGCCAGGCCAGGTAGGTGCTAGCTGTCTCATTGCCGTGAGTGGCCCTGGTGCAGGGCCTCTCAGGGCACCAGCAGCCAGCACATCGCCGTGTGGGGTGGCGCACCTGGTGGGTGGACATGCTTAGGAAACCCTGGCACCAGCACAACGCCCAGTGCTTAGAGCTGGGCTGGTGGTGGTGAGCTCCCTGAGGCCTGAGGGGCCCAAGCCAGGTGGGGCGGTTGTTTGTCCAAAGCCGTGGCTGGATATTTGCTCAGCGGTGTCCCACCTGTACCTCCAGTGGCCCAGGTTGGTCCCTCCTGGTGCCTGCAGTCCCTCCATTGGCACCCTTCCCTTGAGGGTAAGCATTGTCCTCCCCTGCCTTTCTCTGAGGAGATCATTTCTCTGCTCCCTTTGGAGAGAAGGAGTTTCTTTCTCCCAAGTTGAGAAAAGGGGCCCAGACTTGGGAAGATGGATTCACCTAGGCACACTCCCTATAGCAAGAGGGCTGTGCTCCCATTTTATAGATGGGGAAACCGGGCACAGCAGGGGAAGTGGACGGTGTCACAGGAGCTGGCTGTGGAGTGTCGGGTTCCAGGCGACTCCTGTTCCTTCCTGCCCCTCCCCCATGCTCCTCTGAGCTGGTGCAGGGGCCTTAGGGAAGAAGGGGTGGTTACCTGTCAATGCAGGTCTCAGCTGCCTGGGCCACCAGGGCTGGGATGTGCACCTCCTGGAACGATGGGTATTTATGGGCCAGGAGATCCCTGGGCAGGAAGTGTCTGTGCTGAGTTGGTAGAGAGCAGGGGGCAGGAGTGGGTGATGGGCTGAGGTCCACCCAGAGGTCAGTAGTGCTGGGGTCTCCCTGCCTGCCTCTACCTCACACTGTTGCTTGCTGCTGCCGTGGTCCACTGAGTCCAGGTCCTGCGGCCACACCCCTGCTCTTGCCCTTGGTCCCTCCTCTGGGAATCTCAGCATTCCCGCCTCCTGGGGCCAGCTGGGGCTCCCGCTGGGGAGCTGCACCAGGCTTTGGGAAATTGCTTGTAGGGACTCTCTAAAGCCTGAGATGAAGACTACTCCCCCAGAGAGAGCCCTGGAGGGCTGCCAAGTGCAGGCCGTTCATTGCCCAGGTGTCCAGCCAAGGGAGGGCAGGCCTGGAATCCACCACTGGCTGAGCCATGGGCCACCACCAGACCAGGCCACCACAAGTTGCCTGTTGAGATGGTGCCTTGGCGGCCACCCAGATGAGGAATATCCCCCTCCCTCCATCCCTTCAGCAACATGCTTCTGTCCCTGCGGCCCTCAGAGGACCAGGGTCACTCCTGGGTCACCCTTTACCCTAAAGGACTATGAGCTGTGGGGTCCCAGCTTTACAGCTCTTTGGTGATTTAAACAATTTCTAAATATTTCATTGTTTTTGATCGTTTTCAGGGACAGGTATGACTCAAATGATTCAACTTGCTTTGTTTTGGAAATGACCCTCAGATCCATTTTATAGATGTGGAAACTGTGGCTCAGACAGGATGCCCAAGGGTACCCAGGGCACTAGAGGCAGAACTGGAATTGGAACCTGGGGGGTGTCCAATCTGAGCCCACTCTCCTCTTGCTGCTCTCAAGGGACAAGGGGGAAAGGATGAAAACTAAGCCCCCCGCACGTGGCCCCAAGTCCTGTCCTTTCCCCAGGAGCCGAGGGCGGTCCAGTGGTCCCTGAGTAGAGAGGTACTGCTGGGCAGTGACCATCAGGTCACCAGTGCCTCCTGTGTGCCAGCACTGGGGCCCTGAAGCTGGGCCTCCCCCAGGCGTCTGGTCCCAGGCCTTCTTCACGACCAGGCTGAGTCCTCCCAGGAGGTGTCAGCCCAGCTCCAGAACCAGGCCCAGCAGCTGGGGCTCCCTCCAGGCCAGCCCTCTTTGCAGCTGCTCAGATCACAGGCAACTCCTCGTGAGGGCTGGGCTCACCTGCACTTTCCTGCTCTCCTGCTCACCCCCATAGGTGGAGCTGTGGGACCTGTCAGGCCTGCTGGTACCTCAGTAGGGTAGCTGGGGGGGGTGGGGTCACTGAATCTTCACGGGCAACGGCCCTGGCGCCGCAAACGGAGGGCAGCTACCATTCGCTCTGTTCGTGGGGCTGGACCTGGGCTCTGGGAGGTTGAGCGACTCGGCCGACCCCCTGGCCAGGGGTGGTGGAGCGAGTCAGTGGGGTGTCTGCCTCCCTCCGGGTCCCTGCTCCCCGCTTCGCTCAGGGTAGGGGCCTCGAGGCCCTGCTTTCTAAGGCAGAAGCCGCAGTCTTTGAGAGGCCCCCGCAGGCTGCCGGGATTCTGCTGATTCTCTGGGTGCTGGGCCTCTTGGGAAGGAAGGAAGGGTCTGAGCACCAGCCCTGGCTATCTGGGGGGTTGCTGGAGACCAGAATGCTTCCTGCCAGGAGGTGGTGGGCCCCCAGCTCTGGGGAGGACAGCCTTAGGGGGTCCTGGAAAGTTTCACTTCCCCTGGCTGGGGTCCAGCGTCCCCGTCTTAGAAGGTATATATATATATATATATTTTAATTTATTTATTTTTTAAATTGAAGTATAGTTGATTTACAATATTGTTTTATATATATATTCTTTTTAAAATTATTTTAATTTTTTAAATTAATTCTTCATTACAGGTTATTACAAGGTATCGAATATAGTTCCCTGTGCTATACAATAGGACCTTGTTTTTATTTTATATATGGTAGTATGTATATGTTAATCCCATACTCCTAATTTATCCCTCCCCCACTTCCTCTCTGGTGACCATAAATTTGTGTGTTTTTTTAGTTTTTGTTTTAAATTTATTTATTTATTTAGGCTGTGCCGGGTCTTAGTTGCGGCATACATGCAGGATTTAGTTCCCCAACCAGGGATCGAACCTGGGCCCTCTGCGTTGGGAGCACAGAGTCTTAAACACTGGACCACCAGGGAAGTCCCCATAAATTTGTTTTCTATGTCTGTGAATCTGCTTCTGTTTTGTAAATAAGTTCATTTGTACTAATTTTTAGATTCCACATATAAGTGATATCATATAATATTCGTCTTTCTCTGACTTACTTCACTTCGTGTGATCATCTCTAGGTCCATCCATGTTGCTGCAAATGGCATTATTTCATTCTTTTTATGGCTGAGTAATATTCCATTGTACATTTGTACATTACATTGTACATTCCTTATCCATTCATCGGTCGTTGGACATTTAGGTTGCTTCCATGTCTTGGCTATTGTAAATAATACCACTACAAACATTGGGGTGCATATATTTGTTTGAATTAAAGTTTTCTCCAGATATATGCCCAGGAGTGGGATTGCTACATCATATGGTAACTCTATTTTTAGTTTCTTTAAGTAATCTCCATACTGTTCTCCATAGTGGCTGCACTGACTTATATTCCCACAAAAAGTATAGGAGGCTCCCCTTTTCTCCACACCCTCAGAAAGTGTTTATAGAATGGAAGGGCATCTGGGAGCCAGGGCAAGAGCTCCCAGGAACAGCAGCCCCCAATCCCAACTGAGTGTGCAAGCTCGTGCGTGTGTGCGCTGGTGTCTGAGGATTTGTGTATTCACGTCTGTGCTGCGTGTACCAACGTGTGTGTGAGCCACAGCAGTGAGAACAGTCTGGAGGTGGGCCTGCTGAGTCACACCTCTGAGCCCCAGGAAGTAGAGGGGGCCCCCAGCCCCCACTGGCTCTGACACCCCTCCCTGACAAGCTGTGTGACTTGGGGAGTCAGTGCCCTCTCTGGGCCTTGGCTCCTGCCTGTGAAATGGGAATGAGGCTCCCTCCTGGGTCCGGGCAGCTGTGAGGAGTGAGGGAGCAAAGGGGCAGGTGCAAGCTTGGAGAACGGACACATGCACAGCAGACCCTGGCCTGATGGAGGGCAGAGGCATCGTGAGTATCCAAAGGTCCAACTTCTTCACTGCAGTTGAGGAAACTGAGGCCCAGAGCGGGGTCAGAACCTGAACCATCCCACAAAATTGTAAGTCTTGGCTCAGGAGAGCCACGTGACCTGGGAGCCACACCCAAGGGCCACTTTGTTTTTTGTTGTTGCCGCTACTGTTGGTTTTGGCCACACCGTGACATGCGGAATCTTAGTTCCCCAACCAGGGATCAAACCCGCGCCCCTTGCAGTGGAAGCATGGAGTCTTAACCACTGGACTGCCAGGGAAATCCCTGTCCAGGGGCTTTGGAGCCCCTGCCTGTCCCTCTACCATCCTGACCGGGTTCTGAGTCCCACTTTGGCCTCTGCTCACCCCCTCCTGTCAGCCTTTCACAGCGCCCTCATATCAGGTGTTCCTTTATGCCCCGCGGGACCACCCTTCCCACTCCTTCTTGCCGGCCTAGTGTCCTGGGGTGGGGGTGGGAGGAGGAATCACCCCATATTGTTGTTTTTCTTAATGACCCACTCTGGACTGTGGCCTGTTCCCAGGGTGGAACCAGCATCTAAGGGACCCTGGGACCACCCCCAAGCCTTGGGACAGCAGCATGCCCTGATTGCTGGACAAGCAGAGGCTGCTGTCACAAAAACTGTGACTGTGACAGAGCCCTGGGAAGCTCTGGGAGGTGTGTGGCCAGGGGCACCTCGGCAGCCAGTACCTCTGCCCAATGCTGGCTTAACTTACATGAGAGTCTGGACTCTACTATGTCTGGGGTGGGGGCCCCTGGGCCCCAGACACATATGATTCCATTTAACACTCACACCAACTGTAGGAGGGAGGTGGGAACCCCATTCTACAAGGTAAGGCTCAGAGAAGTTAAGGGACATGCCCAAAGGCACCCAGTAACAATATGGCCATGGACTGACGCAAACCCAAGCTTTCCAGGTGATGGAGCTACTGCAGGGACGGGTAGGGTTCTGTGTGAGCCAGATGAGGGCCACGAGACCATAAATCCCACTGTCACTCAGCTCTGCCCTGCTTTACCGTATAAACTCAGTTCAGCCCTATCCTGGCTCTAAATCTGTTTTCCCATGTGTCAGACGAAGAGACCAGATTTAGATTCTGCCCGCCCTGACCTCTCCTCTCTGGGAGATTAGAGCAGGGATGACGATGTGGCCAGCATGAGCACAACCCCCTCCTGTGCCCATAGCAGACATCACTAATCAACCATTGCACTCCTTCCTATCGATTCCACACACACCATCAGAGTCCTTGTAAATAACGCACTTCAGGCCAACACCAGCGACTGGCCAGACCTGAGTTCAAGATCAGATCACTTCAGGTCAGACAAACCCAGTTCCCCAAACCAGGTGTGACTGGAGCTGTTAGAAATCACTCTGTATTTTGGGAGCTTATTTATAGATCTGACGTGAGGGAGTCTTTTCTAACCACCAGAGCTGCCCAACCTTGGGGGTAAGTTCTCTGTCATCAGATATGTTCAAGCAGAGGGTCAACAAATCTGTCAGGAGGCTGCAGAGAGGACTTTGGCCCTGAAAGGGGCTGGACTAATGTCCCAGAGGTCCTGCCCAGCCAGGGGTCTGTTCAGACAAAGCCCCAGGAGCAGGATCTTTGTGTTCCTGGACAGGACACCAGCCTTTGGGGGGCCACTGAGCACCTGGGCAACAGCAGGACAGGGGGGTCGTGGGGATGGGGCACTGGAGATGGACAGGGTGCTCACAGAAGGATGCAGCGCTGGTTGCCCAAGGCCCAGCTGAGCAGCTGCTGTTTGCAGGCAGAAAAGGGCGAGTAGCGGATGTCCTTGAGCTTCTCCAGGCCCGAGGGGGAGAGCAGGCAGGCGCGGTGGTGGGAGAAGGCGTCGAAGGAGAACTTGCTGTGGTAGCTGCCCATTCTGCTGTTGTCTGCATGGGCACGGAAGTGAGGGCCCGTTCAGCGGCAGCCCACCGCCCAGCAGGGAGCTCAGGGAAAGCCAGGCCATTCTAAGAGCCATTTTGCAGATAAGGAAACTGAGGCCTTGAGAGGCCTGGGGCCTGGATCAACAGTGAGGGAAGGCAAAACTGGGCCTTCCTGGGTCTGGGGTGCCAACCTGAGCTTCCCTGGGAGTTGGGGGCTGGAGGGTGAAGGAGGGCAGGGCTCAACGACTCCCCCTAGTGGCAGGGACGGCAGAGTCCGGTAGATGAAGCCCTCCTTGCCTCCAAAGGGGCCGCTGCTGATCCAGTGAGTGTCGCCCCTCTGAGCTCACAGAGGGGAGTCCGTGGCCCTGAGAAGCGGCACCGAGAGTCACAGCAGCAGCAGTGCACAGGCTCCATGGCGGCCAGCCTGGCTCTGCCTGCCGGGTCCCACCTTTGCTCTGCCCCCTCCCCCTTCATGGGCTCTGCTCACCCACACAGAACTTTTGCATGACTGAGGACAAGAGGGCCGCCCCGGGGCAGGACAGATAGAGAGAGCACCTCCTCGTCCGGGCGGGAGCTGCCCTGGCCAGGGCAGACGACAGTTGGCCAGCCACGTGTTGCCAGCTTCTTGACGCTGCCCCCCCCCCCCCCCCCCCCGTCTCTGCCAGGCACCTGTGTGCAGGGAGCCGTTGTCCAGTGGCCTGGATTATAGTCACACTGGAGGCACCTGCTGCGCTAACCCTCACAAGTGGGCCAGGAAAGGGGAGGTGACCGGTCTCACCCTTTTGGGCCCCTCTGTTGCTCCCACCTCTGTCCAGCCCCACCTGGCTGCTGTTGGAGAAGGCGTACAGGACCAGGGGCTTCTCCCGACGGCGGATGAACTCGATGGCCTCGTCCAGGCTCCTCACGTTCATGATGGACAGGATGGACCCGAAGAATTCCTCCCGCATCACCGGCTCCGTCTCCTGCACGCCCACCAGCACCGTGGGAGCTGCCCGGGCACAGGGCACGGCTCAGCCCCACGGGTGGGGCCTCGGGCAGGCAGGGCCCCGGGACCCAGGGCTCCAGGCTCAGGGACGTTCTGGGGAAGGTGATCTCCCCACAGCCCCCGGGAAGTGACCTTGAGGGGCTCCCCAGCCTGACCGGGGCCCGTGGGGCCCAGAGAGCCCCTCAGCCTTGGTCTTACAGTCAGAGGGTGACCGGACCTGAGGTCCCGGGTCCCAGCCTGCTGGGGAGCAGCGTCACCCTCTGAGCCGTTCGGCCCGGGAGACTGGGGCTGCTTTGTTCACAGCGTAGCGGGTGCTCAGGACGGGCTGTTGAAATTCAGAACCAGGAATCGTGGGCTCATAGGACCTGGGGTCATGGCCCCGTGGAGCAGCAGATCTTGGGGCTGAAGTTTGGAACCTGAGCCCTAGAACTCTGGGGTCTGAGCTTGGAGAATCCAGAGCCTGGGCCAGAGGGCAACGCGGAACACTGGTGTCACAGAATCGTGGCACCAGAGCCGTGGACCAGGCTGGGCTCTAGCAGTGGGGTCGGGGAGCCTCAGGGCCCGAGGTTACAGGCTGGGCCCAGACTCGGGGCCCAGCTGTGGCCCCCAGCGTGGAGGGGCCTTAGCTGGGGTGGGCTGGGAGTCGGGCACAGTGGCAGGGAGGGCGGGACTCACCGATGTAGCGATCGCTTTCATCACTCTGGCCCCCGATGGCCACGCGGCCACAGCTCAGCAGGCGCCGGAGCCGCAGGAAATTCTTCTCACTGATGACGCGGCCCAGGTCTGGGGAGCTCTGGGGGTCTTCGCCGTAGAAGCGGGTGGTGGCGCTCTGCAGGGCGGGCAGCAGTCGAGCCTGCATTTCGGGGCTGCACAGGATATAGTCGGGGGCCACGCAGGTCTGGCCGGAGTTGAAATAGCGGAAGAAGGCCACGCGGTTGGCCACGGTCTGGGGGTCGCAGTTGTCATCCACGTAGCAGGGGTTCTTGCCCCCCAGCTCCAGCGTGACGGGCGTCAGGTGCTTGGCGGCAGCAGCCATGACGACCTTGCCTACTCGGGGGCCCCCTGGGGACATGAGAGTTGACCCCAAGCCTCAACTGCCCTTGGCCAGATGGTTCAGGCACCACCTTCCCAGCCCATCCTGGCTCACCCACTGGGTTATGCCCCCTGCCCTGCTGCCCCCGGATCCCACCGTGCCAGGCCCGCCTGCCTGGGTTGATTGCCACCTGGGATGCTTCACCCCACTGGCCACCACTTCCTCCTTCCACGGCCTTCTCCATCCCGTTCTCAATGTCCCTCTCCCCCAGGACACTGGCCGGGGCCACCCTCACTTGTGAAGAGGATGTAGTCAAACTTGTGCTCCAGCAGCTGCCCCGTCTCCTCGGGCCCGCCCAGCACCACGGCAAAGCAGCTCTGCAAGGGGGGCCAGACGGCTCAGGGGACACTGCAGGACCTCCTGCCGGCAGGGGTGCGGGTGTGGGACGCAGATACTGAAGGAGCAGGCCCACCCTCACCTGGGCCAGGTATCGGGGCAGCACCTCCGCCAGGACCTTCTCAGTGCTCTCACTGACCTCCAGCGCGCAGTTCCCTGAGGGGCAGGGCGGGGCAGGGAGAGGAGAGGGGGGTGGGGCAGGGCGGGGTGGGGCGGGGAGAGGGGGCGGCCAGTTGTAGCCACTCCCCGTCTCCATTCAGTCCTCACACCAGCAGGGCAGGTGCCGGCCTTACTCCACCTTCAGGGGAAGAATATGGTACAGAGAGGTGCCCTGCCGGCCCCAAGGTCACACAGCCTGGGGATGGTGGGCCAGATGGGAACCAGGCCTTCTTAGCCACCTGGTGCCCCTCTTTCCTGTCTCTGTGGGCGGCTGTGAGGCCACGAGGCTGGGGGGACTGGCAGGGGGCAGGAAGGAGGAGGCTCTCTATCACCTGCCGCGACGGCGCCCACCAGGGGCACCAGGGATAGGTACGGGGGTAGTTCCAGGGGGCGATGATGTGCCCCGGGCCCAAGGGCTCCTTCCGGATGAAGGCCGAGTCCAGCAGCATGAGCTGGAGTTTGGGACAGTGAGGCCCCACCGAGGATCACCCCAAAGCCCACTCCCCCAGAGTCCTCGAGCTGCCTGTGCAGTGGAGTCCCCACAAGGAGACAGAGGTCCCGAGAAAGTCAGCGACTCTCCCTGGGCCTGAGCTGCCCTGGAATTGCCCCCGCCTGGCCCGCGGGCTCACCCTGGCGGGGCGTCCATGGTAAGGCCTGCGGCACGGCTGACTGCGGCCTGGAGCCCATCTGGGCTTTGGCCTGACGCCCAAGGGAGCCCCAGTGGGGCTGAGAGTGGAGAGGGATGGGGTGGGGGTGGGAAGAAGGAGCCCAGCAGGGCCTCTGGGGGGGACTGCCTGGACCTTGAGCAAGGAAGCGCTCTGAGCACCCCAGCTGGGGCCACGAAACCGTACCATTGCCTGTGCCTCTGCGTCTCTGTCTGTCTGTTTGTCTCTCTGCGTCTCTGTCCCTCTGTCTCTCTTTCTCTGTGTGTGGACGTGAGTCGTCCTCAGAGTCCAGCAGCATCCCACAGGCCTGAGCCCAGGACCTCTGCCTCAGAGCGTTGGCCATGGAGTGAGATGGGTCTCAACGTCCCCCGTGGGCACCTTGTGGGCCGGGGGCCCCATCGGCACCTCCCCCTCCTCCCGTCTGAACCTCAGTCTCCTCATCTGGGAAGTGGGGACAACACTCCTCCATGGGCGTGTACAGCACAGGCCTGGCCGCTGAGGTTATTATTCTTAGGAACCATAAGACGGGGAAAGCACTGGTGCCCGGCTCAGGGGGCCACCCAAGCTGAGGAGTATGGGGAGATAGGAACAGAGACTGGGCACGTTCCTGGGCAACACCTGCAGAACGACCTCCCTCCGCCTGGCAGTGAGGCCCTCATTCCCGGCACTGTCCATCCCTCCCCCCATCCCACGGCCTGGGGGAGGACGTGGCCCACAGTAGGTGTTCAGTAAGAACTTGTCCACCATGTCTTGGGCTGGAACGGGCCCCAAGCTGTGCCCACCCACAGCCGGGCCCAGGGGTGGCCCCACCTAGACCCCTGCCCCAGATTGCAGAGGGGCAGAGGGAAGTCAGTCCTAGGCCCAGGCTCCGGGCCAAGAGGGGCAGGGGGCCGTTTCCTCCCGAGTGCGTCCTGGAGGAGCTGTGCCTGGCTGGGGCTGCTTTGGGCCCAACTCTGACCACTGGCAGTGCCCACCCTCAGTCCAGGGTTGCCTGGAGCCCCTTCAGGCCTCCAAGTTGCAAGGCTGAACCAGAGCTCTGCCTGCAGTGCCAGCATCACCTTTCTCACCTGGCTTTCCCTGCTGGGTTCAAGTGGCTCGTGGTCCGATCAGCCCTGCTCTAACTTTGTCCATGGCTCCCTAGAGCCTCTCTAGGGCTGAATCAAGGCCCAGAGTGGAGGAGTCTGGGGTGAGCTATGGCACCCAGCTGTCCTGAGGTCTGTTGAGGGACCCTGGCCCCAGCTCAATCATACGTTTCCCAGGTGAGGCAAGCAGGGCAGGGGTTCCCTGACTTTCTCCACTGTCACTGTCTGTGTCCTCACTGTGCACACCTGGAGTGCCTGGGGACAGCCTCAGGCTTAGCTTGTGCATGGCCAAATCCCAGCCCCACCATTGCCCAGTCAAATGAGGAGGCAGGCGGCTGAATGGGGCTGAGGTCGGCCGCATCCCCAGGGGCCCTGGAGCGGGACGGCTGGCCCTTGCTCCTTATCCCAGGTGCTCGTTGAGGTGGGGCTGGCTAGGGACCCTGGCTGCTGACCAGGCAGGGCCTGGCTGGACCTGGGCCACAGAGGTGACCACGGCAGACCTAGCCAGCCTGTGCAGAGCTCACGGTCTAGACATGGAACAATAATGACACTGAAAACAAGATAATTATAAACATGAGCTGGTGGGGTTTCCTTGGTGGTCCAGTGGTTAAGACTCTGTGCTACCAATGCAGGGGGCCGGGTTCACTCCTTGGTCAGGGAATTAGATCCCTCATGCTGCCACTAAAAGATTCTGTGTGCAGCAACTAAGACCTGGCGCAGCCAAATAAATAAATACTAAAAACAAAACAAAACAAAAACAAATAAATGAATTGGTGCCGCAGGCCCTGGGAGAGGCCGGCTGGAGACCCAGCAGAGGCCCCGACTGCAGTGGGAAAGGGGCAGGGCAGGGCCCTCGGAGGGCAGGCGTCGGGACAGAGGGGCCGGCACAAGCAAAGGCCCTGTGGGGGCAGATTTAGAGAAACAAGGTGCAACTGGGCAGGTCAGCAGCCTGACAGGACCTTCACATAGGGATGTGGGATCTATTCTGTGGGCACAAGAACACAGGCAGGAGGGGAAGCAGAGCTGGCGCCTGGGGCCCTGCGCTCAGCGTGCATCGTCTCATTTAAGCCTCAAAGGTCTTTTTGTTACCTCGTTGTAAGGAAGAGCAACCCGAGGCTCTGAGAGGTGATCCGATTTGCCCTCCTCACAGCTGCTACGTGGTGGCTTCAGTCCCAGGTCTGGTGGCCCTGCAGCCCCTTCCTCACCAGCATCAATGAGTGCCCTGCACTTTTTTTGACTTCTCAGCATCTTTCTGCAGCTTCCAAGTTTTCTACAGTGAGCATCCAATGCTTCCAGAATCAGAAATGAACAGTGAGTGTTGCTTCTACAACCTCCGAAGAAGCTTCCCTCGTCCCAACTCCCCGGCACATCCCAATCACAGCCCGGGCCACGCCTGGCTGGCCCCAGTCTGTCCACACGTCACCTCCTCCCCCAGCCTGGGGAGCCTCTCAAGGGAGGACAGGGTCTGCCTCTACCCCCGCGGCCAGGCCAGCAGAGGCCAGGGATGGACGGTTCCTCCGAGGGTACTCCTGGGTGTCACAGGGGTTGCGGGGGGGCGGGGGGAGTGAGGCTTAGACAGCATGACGGGCCGGAGGTCACGTGCACAGCTGGGGCAGGGCAGCACCCACCTCCCTGCGCTGAGCCAGGACCCAGGACCATGGCCTCCCACCCTGTGGCTTCACATCCCATTCCTCTCCCCACAGCTCGTGCTGCCGGCCCTCACCCCGGGACCCCAGGTACCCCGCAGGTGTGGGCTCCGACCCTGGATCCTTTCGCCTGACATGCTGCCTTCACATGTGCTGACTCTGCTCCTGGCCCATCTCACCCCTGCCTCTGCTGACGGCCGATCCTCCCAGGAGCCTGCGCAGCCCCCCACCAGATGCCGCGGGCCCACGTCTGGCAGTGGAGTGGCACCCGGGCTGACCTAACCGAAGCTCCAGCTAGTCTGGCCTCCTCCTGGTTTACACATCGGCACCTCCGGCAGCTGCCTCACCCGACCTGGCACAGCTGGCCTGGGAACAGGTCTGGCAACTCCGGGCTGCTCTGTGATCGCTGGGAGGGCCTGGCAGAAAGTTACCTGATAAGGAGAAAGGTTACAGGATGAAAATATCAGTGGGACCCTGACAGCCTCCTCCAGGACGCCCTCAGCCTGCAGGGCTCTTCGGCCCACCGAGGCCCCCGCACCAGGTCCTCATGTCTATGCCCCCATCCCCACCCTGCAGGGCTCCTTCATTTGCACTCTCCTAATGTGCCCGACTGGCATCCTTGGGGCACAGGGAGGGGCCCTGGCAGCTGCAGAGAGAGCCTGGACGGGCTGGGGAACCTGTGGCTGCAGGGCGGCACACCTCGTTCCTTTTTTCCCTTATTCTCCTGTTTACTGTGTGACCCTAGGCAAGTTACTTAACCTCCCTGAGCCTCCCTGGGGTAACATTTACACTTAATTGTCGTGGTTCTTGAGAGGATCACATGAGAAGATGAATGAATAGACAAGACATTTCATAGCTCCTGGCGCAAAATCGGGCGCTCTTAAGTGCTGGCTACTAATGTTTCCACGAGCCTTTCTTGAGCACCTGCTAGGTTCTGGGAAGCAGCAGAATGCGCTCAGGCCCCACCGCTATCCCTCATGTATGGTCTGACCCTGTCCCCCCAGCAACCCCCAGCCTGTCCCAAGGGACCAAAACACCCACGGCCAAGGGCTGTGGAGAGCCATTCCAGGCACAGCGTGAGAACCCCCTGGCATCGTGGGCATCATCCCTGGCTGTGACTGGAACCAGGCCAGCGGGAGCCACACAAGACACCAGAAGGGAAGCCAGGGCTGGCAAGTCCAGTCTAAGAGCAGGGTGCAGGGGCTAGTGACCAACAAGGCCCACCTCCCTGGAACCATCGGATTATGCACTTCAAAGGGGTGAATTGTATCTCAGTAAACCTGTTAAAACTAAACAAACTAGGGAATCCCCTGGCGGTCCAGCGGTTAGGACTCTGCGCTTTCACTGCCGAGGGCGTGGGTTCAGTCCCTGGTCGGGGAGATCCCGAAAGCCTCACCTCGCGGCCAAACAACAAACAAACAAAAAAACAAAACAAACTAAACTGAATGGAACCGGTAAGCAGCCTGAATAACCCGCAAGCAAATGAAAATATGTCCAAAAACCTCCAGAGCAATTGCGAAACGCAGAATAAAACGATTGTAAGATGCTTTGCAAACCCGTCGGATGAGTTTCCTGTGGCTGCCCTAACAAACGGCGCAACCGTGGTGGCTGGAAACGGCGGGGTTACTGTCTCCCAGTCCCGGAGGACAGAAGTCCGAAATCCAGGTGCTGCCAGGGCTGCACCCCTTCTGCAGGCTCCAGGGCAGGGTCCTCCCTGGCCCCTTTGGCTTCTGTGGCTGCTGGCACTCCTCGGCTCCTAGCACAGCCCTCCCAGCTCCGCCTCTGTCCTCGCCGTGTGTGTCGAATCTCCTTCTGCCTCTCTCTTATTGGGACACACCTCCTCAAAAACCCAAAAGGTCTCCAGACACTGCCAAGTGTCCCCAGGGGAATGACATCGGCCCGGTTGAGAGCCACCACCCTAGATGATTCTTTCAAGAAATTCTGCTGCTCTAGGGAAGCAGAGAATGGGTGATGGCTGACGGGTGGGGTGGGGTAGAGAGGGGTGGTCCAGGGACACGCTGGGTGCTTACAGGATGATCCCCTTGATGGGGCTGTCACCGGGGGTGGCGCGTGTGGATGTGGGGTGGGGCGTTGCAGAGTTGGGGGTGGGAGAATGAGGGGAGATTTCCTCTGGGGGTTTCTGTGTTTTCCAGGAAGTAACCACCAGCCAGGGTAGGGGAGTGAGGGATTTGCTGTGACAAATCTGAGGGCAGAGCAGCAGACTCTGGTCTAGGCCATGACCTTCCAGTGAGATTTGACAGACTCCTGTGGTCTGAATGGTGTCTCCTCAAATTCATATGTTGAAGCCCTAACCCCCAGTGTGTGGTATTTAGTGCTGGGGTCTTTGGGAGGTGATTAAGGTTAGATGAGGTCAGGAGGTGGGGCCCCTGTGATGGGATCGGTGCCCTAATAAGAAGAGATGCTAGGGAGATTGCTGGCTTTCTCTGCCACATGAGGCTATAGGGAGAAGACAGCCACCTGCAAGCCAAGAAAAGAGCCCCCATGAGAAACCTAATGAGCTGGTACCTTGGTCTTGGACTTCCAGCCTCCAGAACTGCAAGAAAGAAATGTTTGTGGTATTTTGTTAGAACAGCCCAAGCTGCCTAAGATACGGACCTGGCATGATTCTCCACCTGGTGGGCGGGGCCTGGAGAAAGGGACCCTCTATTCCCTCAGGTAGGAACGGGGAGAGAGCCAAGTTGCTGGGTGCCCTGTGAGGGGGATCCTTCTTTGGGGGAAAAATAACAGCAGTGCCCAGGACTCCAGGACCCTGGCCTCCTCAGTGGGACTCAACAGATTAATTCAGGGGCCCTCAAACCTCCCTGGGGACCTGAAGATTCCAGGGGCTCACTCTGTGTTTCTGCCCCAGCAGGTGTGGGATGGGCCCTGGCATCAGTGTTTTTAACCAGCTCCCAAATGATCTCAAGGTTCAGATGAATTTAGAAACTGCCACTGGATTCCCTGGGCAGAGCAGGTGGTTGCTCCCTGATCATTCCTGGGAAAAGCTACCCAATAGGTTTGTGACAAATCTGGGGGCCCCTGGCAACATCCCTCCAGGCCTCTTCCACGTGGAAGCTCTTCAGACAGGAACCAACCCTGTCCAGAAAGCCCAGAGCCTCAGTCTCCCCATCCATAGAATGGGGAAAAAGAAGCAAAAATGTGACACCCATCCAACAAGGTTGCTGGGAGGTAGTTATCGGACCAGGTGGGATGCTTCCAGAAACTTCAAAGCACTGCAGGCAGTGAGAAGCCTAAGGGGTGGTGGGAGGGACAAGGGTTGTTGTGTCCTTTCCAGCCCCAAGGACCCAGCCAGGTGAGGGTGTGGCAAGGAGCAGAGGCAGGGCCAGAGGAGCCTGCATGCCCCTCACACCACGGGGCAGAGGGGCAGCTGGGGACCTGTGGTCCCAGGACGGGCTTGAATTGCAGTGTGCGAAAACCCCAGAACCACTCTGTTTTAGCACCGTGGACCCAGGGAAATGTGTAGTCTTGAGAGTTCAAGCTCTTCTTAGCCGCTCTAAACTTCAGAATATGGAGAACACTAGGATTTGGGACACACAGAATCCTCTTTTTTTCTTTATGCCTTATGCAATGTTTCAAGCATACAAAAATACACAGGATAACATATAATCATCCATGTACACACCACCCAGCTTTGTCAGATCTTTGCCTTACGTTTATCACCCTGTGAGTGTCGTCATGCTCTTGGTGTATATCTGCTATCGTTGAACATTACATAGGATTGCTTTGCATAGCTTAAACTTTAGACCACTGGTGTCATATTCTTATCTTTCTGCAATGTGCTTTGTTCCTCAACATTCTGTTTCTGAGGTTTTCCCACCATGATCCGTACTTACTCATACTGTGGTTGAATAAACACACCACAGTTTACTTACCCATTCCGCTGCTGGTGGACATTTAGGAAGTGCTCCCTTTTTGAGGATTACAAACATTGCTGCCAGTAACATTGGGTCACGTCTCTTGGTGTGTATCTGGGAGTGAAACAGGTGATACGGTTCATACATCTTCAACTTTCCCAGGATTGTGGATGCCGCCTCCAAAGAGACTAATTAAAAGTCCTCTTGACAATTGTATGACAGTCCCCTTGTTCCATATGGTCTCCAGCACTTGGTATGGTTGGACTTTTTACTTTTTGCCAATGGGTGTAGCAGGTTGAATGGTGCCATCCTTCCCCACGAAGGTATGTGCATGTCCTGGAACCTGGGAATATGATCTTATTTGGAAAAGTGGTCTTTCAAGATGTAATCAAGGGAGTTCCCTGATGGTCTAGTGATTAAGATCTGGTGCTTTCACTGCCGTGGCCGGGTTCAATCCCTGGTTGGGGAACTGAGATCCTGCAAGCTATGCAGCGTGGCCAAAAAAAAAGAAAGATGTGATCAAGTTAAGGATCTTGAGATGAGATCATCCTGGATTGTTCAGGGAAGTCCCAGCCCTGCTTCTGATAACACCCAATCCAGAGAAAAGTCCAGCTTCCTCAAATCCTCCAAGTCACCTGACATAAACATGAGTCTTATAAGTCCTTTCTAACACCCTTCTACTGAAATGCCTCACAGTTGTCCACGGTCTCACAAGCAATAAATCCAACTTGTTCAAAGATAAATGTGTTCTCAGTGGTCTTTGGCTGTAGGACATCAACAATATAGTTCAATTAATTTTTTCTTTAAGATTTGTGTTTTTTATGCTTTGTTTAAGAAATCCTTTTCTACCCTAAGTTTCAAAAATATTTTTTTTGGTGTTTTCTTCCAAAAGTTGGCTTTTCATAATAAGTTCTGCTAGAATTTATGCACTTTGTAAGTGGTCTGAAGTAGAGTTCCAATTTAATGTTTTTCCCATCAAGATACGCAGTTGTAGACTTCCCTGGTGGTGCAGTGGTTAAGAATCCGCCTGCCAATGTAGGGGACACAGGTTTGAGCCCTAGTCCGGGAAGATCCCACATGCCGCGGAGCAACTAAGCCCATGCGCCACAGCTACTGAGCCTACGCTCTAGAGCCCACGAGCCACAACTACTGAAGCCCGCGGGCCTAGAGCCTGTGCTCTGCAACAAGAGAAGCCACCGCAATGAGAAGCCCGCGCACCGCAACAAAGAGTGGCTCCCACTCTCTGCAACTAGAGAAAGCCCGCGTGCAGCAACGAAGACCCAACGCAGCCAAAAATAAATAATAACAAATAAAAAAAAAAAAAAAGAAATGTCCCTGATGGCTGCAGCCTCTACTGTGTTTTGAATGATGAACTTCTTTTTTTTTAATTTTTATTTATTTATTTTTTGGCTGCATTGGGTCTTCGTTGCTGCGCGTGGGCCTTCTCTAGTGGTGGCGAGCAGGGGCTACTCTTCGTTGCGGTGCGTGGGCTTCTCATTGTGGCGGCTTCTCTTGTTGCAGAGCACAGGCTTTAGGCATGTGGGCTTCAGCAGTTGTGGCACTGGGGTTTAGTAGTTGTGGCATTGGGGCTCTAGAGCGCAGACTCAGTAGTTGTGGCACACGGGCTTAGTTGCTCCGTGACATGTGGGATCTTCCCGGACCAGGGCTCGAACCCATGTCCCCTGCATTGGCAGGCAGATTCTTAACACTGCGCCACCAGGAAGTCCCTGAATGATGAACTTCTTAATGGATTTGCCCTTGGGCACACACTGGGCACAGTTGGTGCAATGAGTAGGCTGCATGTTGCCACAGCCCTTTTAGGCACAACTATTGTTCCTTCTTTTCTTGGTCATCTTGGAAGCGGGACCCGAGAGCTGGAAAACTGAATAATTTTTAATATGGCAACACTCCCCAAAGCGATCTATGATACAATGTAATATCTATCAAAACTGCAATGTTTTGCAGAAATGGAAAAGTCAATCCTCATACATAATTGCAAGGGGCTCTAAATAGCCAAAAATATATTTATAAAGAAAAACAAAGTTAGAGGACTTACATTTCCTGATTTCTAAACTTACTTCAAGTTAGAGTAATCAAAACCAGTTTGGGGGCTTCCCTGGTGGCGCAGTGGTTGAGAATCCGCCTGCCGATGCAGGGGACATGGGTTCGTGCCCCGGTCCGGGAAGATCCCACATGCCGCGGAGCGGCTGGGCCCGTGAGCCATGGCCGCTGAGCCTGCGCGTCTGGAGCCTGTGCTCCGCAATGGGAGAGGCCACAACAGTGAGAGGCCCGCGTACCGCAAAAAACAACAACAACAACAAAAAAAACAACAACACAGTTTGGTTCTGGCTTAAGGACAGACACATAGACCAATAGAATAGCACCGAGAGACTAAAAATAAACCCAAACATCTATGAGCAATCGATTGCCAACAAGGTGCCAAGATCATTCAGTAGGGAAAGAATAGTCTCTTCAACAAATGGTGTTGGGATGCCAGGACAACCACATGCCAAAGAAGCTGAATACCTACCTCACTCCACGTATGAAAATTAACTCAAAATGTATCAACAACCTAGTATTGGAGCTAAAACAATAAAACTCTTAGAAAAAAACATAGGGGTGGGGGGACTTCCCTGGTGGTCCAGTGGTAAAGAATCTGCCTTCCAATGCAGGGGACGCAGGTTCCCTGGTCGGGGAACTAAGATCCCACTAAGCCTGCATGCCGCAACTACTGAGCCCACGTGCCTCAACTAGAGAAAGAAAACCCCACACACCACAACTAGAGAGAAGCCTGCACACTGCAGAGAAGATCCCGGGTGCTGCAACTAAGACCCAACGCAGCCAAAAATAAACATAATAAATACATAAATTAATTAATAAAATAATAAAAGAAAATAAAACTTCTAAAAAAGAGAGAGAATACAGAGGGAAATATATTGCATTCTACTTAAAAAAAGAAAACATAGGGGTGAATCTTCATGACCTTGGATTTGACAATGGATTCTTAAATTTGACACCAAAAGCACGAATAACAAAAGAGCAAATAGATAAATTGGGCTTTACAAAAATTTTAAACTTTTGTGCATCAAAGGACATTATTAAGAAAGGGAAAAGACAACCTACAGAATGGGAGAAAATATTTGCAATTCCTATATCTGGTAAGGGTTCTATATCTAGAATATATGAAGAACTCTCACAAGTCAGCAACAAAAAGGCAAACAACCCAAGTTAAATATGGACAAAGTACTTGAATAGACATTTCTCCAAAGAAGATGTACAAATGACCAAAAAGCATATGGAAAGACGTCTAACCTCATTGATCATTATGGAAATGCAAATCAAAACCACAGTAAGATACCACTTCACCCCCATTAGGATAGCTATAATGAAATGACAACAACAAAACCCCATAAAAACAGAAAATAACACGTCTTGGTTAGGCTGTGTAGACATTAGAATCTTCATACATCGCTGGTGAGAATATGAAACGGTGCATCTGCTTTGGAAAACAGTTTGCAAGTTTCTCAAAAAGTTTAACATAGATACCACACGACTAAGCGATTCCATTCCTAGGTGTATACCCCCCCAAACTGAAAACAGGTGCTCAAACAAATATTCGTTCATAAGTGTTCATGGAAGCATTATTCACGGCAGCCAAAATATGGAAACAACCCAAATGTCCATCAATGGGTGAATGGATAAACCATATGTGGTACAGCCATACAATAGAATATTATTCTGCCATAGAAAGGAATGAAGTTTTGCTGTGAACTTAAAACTGCAATAAAAAATAAAGTCTATTTTTTTTTAAATGAAGTAGTGATACATGTGCTACGATATGGGCGAAACTTGAAAACATTATGTTAAGTGGAAGAAAAACAGTATACCAAACATACTGCATGATTCCTTTTACATGAAATGTCTAGAATAGGCAAATCCATAGAGACAGAAAGCAGACTGTTGGCTGCCAAGGTCTGGGGACAGGAAAAATGGGGAGTGATTGCTGAATGGGTACAGGGTGTTCATCTAGTGGTGACGAAAATGCTTTGAAACTAGAGAGGGGTATGGATTGCATAATATCACAAATGCAGAAAATGCCACTGAGTTGCAACTTTAAAATGGTGAGTTGCGTGTTATTTGAATTATGTTTCCATGAAACTAAAAGACTACTGTTCCATCGGCTCATGCTCTTTCTGCTTCTTCTCTTGTTTACTCCCATCTGAGCCCTGAGATGAGTGGAATTCTGGCTGATGCCTTGATTGCAGTCTTATAACCTCAGTGCAGGATAACTGCCATAGACATTCCCGTTAAAAGAGGGAGAAAATGTGAGGCACAGTGGACCAGACTGGTCCAAAGCAATTCTTTTTTTTTTTTAATATTTATTTATTATTTATTTATTTTGGCTGTGCCGGGTCTTAGTTGTGGCATGCAGGATATTTAGTTGAGGCATGCAGACTTCTGAGTTGTGGCGTGCATGCAGAATCTAGTTCCCCCACCAGGGATCGAAACCGGGACCCCTGCATTGGGATCATGGAGTCTTACTCACTAGACCACCAGGAAGTCCCATGGTCCAAAGCAATTCTGCAATCCAGCCAGGAACATGCTGGAAGTTCTTTGATCAGCTTCCAAGGTTTGGGAAGAATTCTCCATGGCTCTTGGCTCTGCTCTCTGGGTCCTAGTCATCTGAGTCCTTCCTTTTTCATGAAAGGAAGCATGTGTTTGCAGCTGAGTGGTTTTCTCAGCCTACTTCCTGCTGCTAGAATTTGATGGATTGGGCAGGGTTCTGATGGCCTCTTTTTGTTTTGAATTGTCTGCATCCTTTCAGTCCAAGCTGGCGAAATTTCTCAAAAACTTTGTGGGAATTCTGTGACTCTCACTGAAGTTCAGTCCATGTGATGAAAGGTACATCCACAGTTCTTTCTGAGGTAAGTCCTTCTCTATGTTGAGCTCCAGCAGAGAGGGCTAAGGGATTACCCTGTTAACCTTCCTGGAGGCCCCACTGTTCAATCGGGGCTCTCCCGTGTGGCACACCGTCGCCCTCAGCAATTTGCACTCACCTTGGACCAGGCACCTGTTTTCCACTCCCCAGGATACCTGAAGAGCCCAGCTGTGGCATGAAATCCATGCAGACAGACCCTCGGTCACATGTAGTTGTCCGCAGAATCCAAGTGTGACATTTTATTGACTACACTTTCCACAGAAGTGTCCAAATGCTTTTTTTTTTTTTTTCTGGCTGCGCTGTGTGGCTTGCAGGATCTTAGTTCCCTGACCAGAGATTGAACCGAAGCCCTCAGCAGTGAAAGCGTGGAGTCTTAACCACTGGACCACCAGGGAGTTCCCCCAAATGCTTATTAAAGAGTTTTCTAATAATATTTCTTGGGCCTACTTGGATTTTTTTTTTCCTACTTGGATTTTTGAGGTGACATATTCCCATTTACAAATTTCATGAAAACTATTTATACAAGCAGGATACAAGATTCATGATACAGATTCAGAAATCTGTTGCTTTTCTATACACTAATAATGAAACATCAGAAAGAGAAAGTTTTAAAAAATCCCATGTAAAATCACATCAAAGAGAATAAAATACCCAGGAATAAACTTAACCAAGGAAGTGAAAGAACTATACACTGAAAACTATAAAGCACTGATGAAGGAAACTGAAGATGACTCAAAGAAATGGAAAGATGTCCCTTGCTCTTGGATTGGAAGAATCAATATTATTAAAATGGCCATACTACCCAAAGCAATCTACAGACTTAATGCAATCCCTATCAAAATACCCAAGACATTTTTCACAGAACTAGAACAAATAATCCTAACGTTTATATGGAACCACAAAACACCATGAGTTGCCAAAGCAATCCTGAGAAAAAAGAACACAGCTGAAGGTATAACCCGCCCAGGCTTCAGACTATACTACAAAGCAACAGAAATCAAAACAGCATGGTGGGACTTCCCTGGTGGCGCAGTGGTTAAGAATCCACCTGCCAATGCAGGAGACACAGGTTCGAGCCCTGGTCCGGGAAGATGCCGCGGAGCAACTAAGCCCATGTGCCACAACTACTGAAGCCTGTGCGCCTAGAGCCTGTGCTCCACAACAAGAGAAGCCACTGCAATGAGAAGCCCATGCACCGCGACAAAGACCAAATGCAGCCATAAATAAATAAATTTATAAAAAAACAAAACAAAACAGGGCTTCCCTGGTGGCACAGTGGTTAAGAATCCACCTGCCAGTGCAGGGGACACGGGTTCGAGCCCTGGTCGGGGAGAATCCCACATGCTGCGGAGCAACTAGGCCCGTGCACCACACTACTGAGCTTGCGCTCTAGAGCCCGTGAGCCACAACTACTGGGCCCATGTGCCACAACTACTGAAGCCCACATGCCTAGAGCCTGTGCTCCACAACAAGGGAAGCCACTGCAATGAGAAGCCCACGCACTGCAACCAAGAGTAGCCCCTGCTTGCCACAACTGGAGAAAGCCCGGGCAGCAACAAAGACCCAACACAGCCAAAAATAAATAAATTTAAAAAAAAGATGTGGTGTGTATATATATATATATATATATATATATATATATATATATATATATAT
>NW_021703784.1:102345419-102400477 GCF_005190385.1 Monodon monoceros
TATATATATATATATATATATATATATATATATATATATATATATATACATACAATAGAATATGACTCGGCCATAAAAAAGAATGAACTACTGCCATTTGCAGCAACATGGATGGACTTGGTATTATGCTCAGTGAAATAAGTCAGAGACAAATACTATATGATATCACTTACACGTGGAATCTAAAAAATAACACAAACGAACGTATATGCAAAACAGACTCACAGACATAGAAAACACACTTGGGGTTACCAAAGAGGGAAGGTGGGGGGGCAAATTAAGGATATGGAATTAATAGATACAAACTACTATATACCAAGTAGATGAGCAACAAAGATTTATTGTATAGCACAGGGAATTACACCCGTTACCTTGTAATGACCTATAACGGAATATTATCTGCAAAGAATACTGAATCACTGTGCTTGTTCACCTGAAGCTAATACAATATCATAAATCAACTATACTTCAATTTTAAAAAAAGGAAAAAAGAAACCTAATTATACAAGTTCTCAGAAGTCTGCTCGTCACAAATGGAGCCCACCTGGGCACAAGCCCTCAAGGTTCCATTGCGCCCCAGTGACCTGCACGTGTCCACACAGGCCACGCAGGCAGAGGCCTGAACCGCAGCTCATCTGAGTCTTGGCAGGAAGCTATAATCCACCAGGACTCCAGAGGGTGGGAGGCCTGTGGGAGCTGCTGTGAGGCCGTCTGCCTCTCGCCCACCTACCCACCTTGGAGGCTGTCCTGAGAGCTTCTTATCACCTCCAGTCTGATGAGGTCTGAGGCTTTCTGCTGCCCTCCTCAGAAGAAAGCACAGGATAAAAAGGCACTCAGCAGCGGTCTAGAATCAGCTCCCCAGCTGCAGGGTCTCCCACAGCAGCCTCGCAGTCTGGGCCCCTTGAGCTCGGAGTGAGTGACAAGGACCTCCAGGGGCTGGCACCTTGGGCTTATTCTCCTTTTCACTGTCCATGGAAATAATATGCCTTGAATCTAAAAGTGGCTCATTGTGCCTTTACCAGCCAAACCAGTCGGGTTGACCCTGGCTTGGCCTTGTCTTGGGTATGAGCTTGACCAGCCGTACCATCACCTACAGGCAGACCTCGGAGACCCTGCAGGTTCTGTTCCACACCCCACAAGAAAGCAAGTATCGTAATAGAGCAAGTCTCACAAGAAATTTTTTGGTTCCCCAGCGCATATAAAACTTCTGTTTACATAACAGCTCGCTGGTTCTGACCTGATGACCTTTCGGACAGTTGCGCGTATGTCTTGGGTCAGGAAGGTGGGCCACAGAAGCTTCCTTGCTACAGTAAAGACGACATCTTTAGGATAAAGCCAGACCTGGGTCATCTGGCATAGTCTCACCCCACCCCTTCCCCATCCCCACCCCCGCCCTTGGTCCCTTGCCCGAGACTATGATGCTGGGCGAGGCCACCCCGTCCCAGAGTCATTAACCACTTTGGGGTCCCCTAGGAATAAGTGAGTAAACAAGAAAGGGGCTCACTGAGAGCAGCGGTTCCCTCTCTCGTGGGCCTTCCCTGATCAACACGGGGCAGTTCAGCTGGACGAAGTGGGTGCTACTGTTAGCACCAGAGCAGGACCCTGACCAGCCGGGGCCTCGTGCGCACTTCTCCTGACTCCTGGGCTGTGCTGATGGGTTGGCTGTCTCTAAAAGCAAAACCACAACATCTGTTGCCTCATAAGCCGTAATATCCAACACAAAATGATTTGCCCGTGTGCCAAATTCTGAAACTTCAACAACTACCAGAAGGTCTCACCTTCTCATAAAAGGCTCATAGCCTGAAGAATACACTCAGGAAAATGTCCACGTTCACAAGCTTGCTCCACATCCTGTAAGGGATGGAGACCAGACTGACCCTCTAAATATAAACCCTAAGACCCTCTAAATATCGACTTTTACTTTTGGTATCCTGCTGACACAGATCAACCTAAGTTGCAGAATTTATCAAAAATACGGACTTCCCTGGCGGTCCAGTGGTTAGGAGTCCGAGCTTCCGTTGCAGGGGCACGGGTTTGATCCCTGGTCGGGGAACTAAGATCCCACAACCTGTGTGGTATCGCAAAAAAAAAAAAAATTATCAAAAATATAAAATGCATAATTAACAATTCTAACGCAGATTTCTCACAGTACAGGTGAGAATCAAAATCAGCACATCATAAAGTGTCTTCCAGTAGGAGGTGCTCCCAAGTCCTAAATATGTAGATATTAAGCAAGCCCCCACCCGCACCCCAAACAATGCCTATTCCAGGTCCAGGCCTTCCACCTCCTCAGATCTTTAAACCCAGGCGGTTACACAAGAACCGCTGCTCAGCCTTCTGCCTATTCCTTCAGTACGTCTTGGGTCTGGGACGCTGCCACGCATCGGGGCACCGTGCTCATGTCTGAAATACTCAGTGGGCCTTCTTTCAGTCTCAGAGCCCAGCCCCTCCCCCTGGGCGACTGCTTACTTTCTTGAGAGCTCAGCTATGTATTTGAAAATCAATTTGTTTCTGATCCAGGATCTCTAGGTGTTTCTAGCAGGAGACTTTTCAGGCTCTCTAACACGTCATTGAGAAGTTAAAGATAGTTAAAATCTTACACTGTAGAGTCTTGGAATCAGATAATTTTGAAATTACCCTGGTGCAAGGACTTCCCTGGTGGCGCAGTGGTTAAGACCCCACGCTCCCAATGCAGGGGGCCTGGGTTCGATCTCTGGTCAGGAAACTAGATCCCACGTGCATGCCACAACTAAGAGTTCTCATGCCACAACTAAGGAGTGTGCATGCTGCAACTAAGACCCAGCACTACCAAATAAATAAATATTAAAAAAAAACATTCAATACCAACATTGTGAATGTACTAACTGTCACAAAAGTGTTCACTTAAAAAAAAAAAAAAAGATAAAACAAAATTACCCTGGGGAAGATTGACAAAATCACAGAAACTGAGACCATGACACAGAGTCTGATCTTCCACTTCGGAGTCCAGACCTCTGCCTGGTCGCCTTATCCAGAGTTGACAGAGACATCAATGTCATACTTTACAACCAAGCCCGGAGCTGCCAAGGGGCTCCATCATTCACATCTGATGGCTTAATTAGGCTTTCCAAAAGAACCGGCCTGCTGGGGCTTGCTGCGGTGACAGTTACCCTGCTTGTCCTGGGTGTGTGTGTGTGTGTTGCTTGTCATGGGTGTGGCCTGTTACGTGTGTCTGTCTGTGGGTCTTGTCCATGTGCCAGGAGCAGCGAGAGGAGGTATGGAGTCTTCTGCTGGGGAACTTACCTTGGTGTGAGGCATGTGATCAGAAGCCACGCTCCCTCCGTGTGCCTGGGCCACGCTTTCATTTGCTCATCACCGGAAATGACTCTGAAATGAGACCAGTTGTAGAACCATCCTCATCCCCTCCCCCACCTTGACCGGCATGCCCAGGGGCCCACACGCTTCCAAATGGCACCCTGCCCTGCATTCACAGGCCTATTGCCCAAGCATCTGGTTGCCCATCTCTGACTGGAATTTAGCTGGAATCCTGCCAGGAGAATGTTGCCACATCTACCGTCAGAGAAGCTCCGTTCCATGCCAGCGGCTGGTGGGGAACCGGAAGGACAGAGTGCTGGTCACACCGCATGACCAGTCTTGGTCTGTTTGTCACCGAAAGTCTGTGTATGAGGCAGGCAGTTTTCAGCCCTTCATCTGTCTGAGTCTAGAGACCACCTGGTAGGGAGGCTGGGGAGAGGAGACCTATGGCCTTCACTGTCCCCTGTGACTGCAAGACCCCCGAATCTGCCAAAAACAACTTGGCAACTAGTTCATGTTGGTTCGCAGCAGACCCTGGGGGTTCCCTTCCCAGGCATCACAGACCATAGGTTTAATCGCCTTCCCTAGGCTGGGTCCAAAAAGGATCCCGCCGGTTCTCTGGACAAGGTGGGGGGTGGAGGCACGGGGTCCAACGAGGGACTCACTATAAGTTACTCTGCGCCAGCCCTGGGCTAACAAGAGCCAAACTTGCCCTGTTCATGGAACCCTCAGTGTCTCAGGAGTTTTTTCATGGTGCTCCTAGGCCAAAAGAAATATCTAACTGTTCTATTTGTGAGTTATTTTAGGTCCAACCAATAAGTACTTAGGTTCTAATAACTTAGTAGTCACTTAGAAAATGTAACACACACCAAGAGAAAGAAAAATGGTGTTTATTTCATTCTTTAATAACCACCACGGCTTACTAATTGGCCGTGTGCACTGGCCAGCTTCTCAAACCTTGGAATCAGACTGGAGACCCCCGGCCTCACTTCCTATTCCACAGTGATTTTCACTTTTTATCCCCAAACCACAGGAAACCCAGCTTCTCAAAGACATGACATGAAAGGATCGTGGTGTGATCTAACAGTGAAACTGTGGACCGCCTGAACCTATTAATTTGCTCAGAGTGGGTAGATGTCCAAATTTTAGAAAAGCTCCAATATCCTCTGTGCCCTTGTGAGTTTCCTGCAGGGCCTGGGGACCTTGGTGCCACCACAGATACACTTTACCGAGGAGGAAACTGTGGCTCAGACGGCCGACCCCCTGCCTGAGGTCGCAGAGCCTGGCTCCGGGGCCCCCGATGAGGCTGCTGGAACCAAACTAAGAAGAATGTATGAGGCAGAGGAGAGAGGGGGCCGCCGTTTACACATGGAAGAATCTAGGAGACCTGACGCTGAAGTGGGTGTAGACCAGGGTCTGGCAGTCAGCCAGGGGTGGAGGGCGTGTGAGGAGTGAGGAATGGTGTGGCCCCCAGCTTTGGTGGTACGGATCTGGGGCACAGTTGGGGGCTCCAGGACCCTCCTGTGGCCCCCTTGCCTGTCCTCACCCCACCGTTAAAAGCTCTTCACAGTGGGACCTCAGTTCCCTCTCCCCACGGTGGGGGGCGCCCTCGGGCTGTAGGGGTCGGGCCCTCCCACCAGCCTCTGCATCCCTCACGGGCATCACAGCTGAGGCTGTAGCCCAGAGACATCAGTAGCCAAGTTTACCTGGGCTCAGACATCTATGCCCCAGGCCCACACTGGACACGGGGTGACCTGCACTCACCTCAGAAGTGGACTTGGCCCCCAAAGGAGTCCCTTAGGGAGCTGTGGGCAGAAGCGTCCCAAGGGATTAAAAAAAAAAAAGGATGGGGGTGGGCAGGAGGGCTGGGGACGCTTGAGGAGGGGGCAGCGGGACCTGGGTTTCCGGACTTCGTCCCATCTTCTAGACTGACGAGGGACTGGCAGCCCCATCTCACTCCGCTGCGGTCCCTACAGACCACCCAGAGCGCTTCTTTGTCCTGAGCTGATCGGGTGCGGCTGGCAGAAGCCGGCTGGTGTGGGGAGGGGTGGTGCCTCCGGGAGCCAGGACAGCCTGGTGGGCGGGTCTTAAGGGACCACCCCGCCCCCCCACCCCCGGATCAAGGCAGACGGCCACAGCGCCCAAAGGGCCGGGTCAGCCAGGCACACACCCCGGGTGGTCAATGTCCTCCCACGGCAGGAGACTTCCGGATCAGGACAATACACAAATCTCTTTATTGCTCATGTTCTTAAAGTCGTACCTCTTGGCGGACCCTGGGGATAGGATGTGCAAAGCGGGCGACGCACACGGCCCAGGCCTGCAGCCGAGAGCTGGGACGGGACTGGCGGGGTCCCAGCCCCGGGCTGGGCCCGGTAGGGGGTCGCGGAGAGCGGCCCCTGGGGTCGGAAGAGGGTTTCGGCTGTGCGGTCCCTAGGCACTCTGGGCCTGGCCAAGAGGTCTCAAGGCCCCACCCTCCCTTGGAGGGGGCTGCGGGGAGGATCCCAAGCTCCAGGGGCCCGGGGCTCTGGGAGGGCCGTTCCTGAACCCCGGGGTGGGCCAAGGGTCTTTCCAGAAGTTGGCGCTGAATCATAGGGGCCCCGACCCGAGACGCATTAAACCGAGGCCGGCGATCAGGCTTGGCCCCTCACTGCTCCTCGGGCCCATCGCCTCCCAGCGCCTGTTCATAGGGGCAGGGCCGGCGGCAGAGACCGGCTGGTTTGGGGCCGGGCTCTGGCCCCACGGGCCGCGCCTCCTCCTCCACGCAGTCCCCCCGGCCGCCGCCGCGCTCGCCCTCTGTGTCGCTCTCGTCAGAGTTGTCCTCCTCCAGGTAGCGGTAGCCGCGCACCTTGTGCTGGGGCCGCGGGATGCGGGGCTGGCGCGGGACCACGCCCCGCCGCAGCTTCTGCTCCATCCACAGGTACGAGGCTGCCGCCGTCACCAGCGTCACCAGCAGCACCGTCAGCTTAGCCTGGGCACACAGGGAGGGATGCGGCGGACTCGCGGGCAGCCAGTCCTGCACCCTCCCCGTCCAGCCCCTCACCCCAATAAGCCCACTCCCATCTGGGACTTGAGCCCCACAGCTCCTCTGCTGTCCTGCCCTCCTCCTGGGAGCCGCCCCGCCACCCATGCTTCCTGGGCACCCTCCTGCCCAGCCCTGTCCCTTATGGTCACCCTATCCATCAGGGCCTCGGTTTCCCTAACTGTAATGATAATCCCTTTGCCTCACAGGGTAGATGTGAAGGGAGGCCTGGCCCTCCCTTGCCAGAGCTTAGATTACTCTGTCCCTTACACGTGGGATCATAAGTAATGCTTCTTAGAGGTTTTGACTGTAACAGGCAGTCAGAAATAATTGTAAATAACTCAGTACGTACACACATATTCACAGGCATACTCCCTGCTATTCCCTATTCTATCTCATTTTTTTAAAAGTTGGCCGGAACCTGCTAAACTGACCCACCAGTAGGTGAGAGCAGAGGACGAGGACCCCTGAGAGCCAAGAAGGGAGACAGACCCTCGGCATCCATCTCAGAGCCCAACATCTAGAGAACAGGTTACCAAACTACCCACAAGGCGGCTGGGATGTGCCCACAAGTAGAGAGCAAACTGTGAATCCTTTCAGAAATGGGTAAACTGAGGCCTGCAGGAGGGGAAGCGGTAAGTAATAAGCCAGTGATGGGTGTGGGGCCGCCCAGTGGACTTGGCCCAGGACCTGGCCTGGGGCAGTGGTGCCCTTCAGGGGCTGTGACACCAGGGCGGGCACTCAGGAAGTTTCTGTTGTCTAGGGGGTCGAGTGGGGGAGGGGCACTCACCTTCATGGGCAGGCTTGAGCCCAAGTAGACTGCGAAGATGGCTATGGCCTGCCACCAGTGGTAGATGGTGAAGATGAAGTCTTGCCTCTCCTTGTCCTCGTACAGGATTCCCAGGAGTGCTGCAGGTGGGCAGGATGGGGCAGAAAGGGGAGAGGTGCCAGCTGGGGCCCAGAGCTGCTGTTCTTCCACTAGTGACCCCCGATGCCCTGTGCTGGTCCCAGCCCTTGGCAGGAGTGCCTAGAAAGCCGCTGTAAACCAGTCCTGGCTGGCCCCCTAGTGTACACACTGGTTATCATGTTGCCTGGGAGCTGAGCAGAGGCTGGAGCAGCTGGCCCCCCTGCTGGGATGCAACGGGCCTGCTCTGGGACCCATCTGTGGCCTCAGAAGTGGGAAGTTCTGTGAGCAGTCACATCCTGCCTTCTTCCGAACCCCAGGCATGCAGTGCCAGGCCTGCAGGGGCTGTTTTTCCTCACCCAGGGCTCAGGGAGAGCAAATCGCTGTAGCAACAAGCTTTCTGCAAATCAAACCTGAAGCTGGGAGGAATTTGTTTCCCAAAGCATCCTCCCCTGGGTGGGGCAGAAAGAGCCTTGGACAGGGAATCAGGAGACTCAGATTCCACTCTCAGGACTGAAAGGTGGAGAGAGTTGGCACAGAGATATGGATTCAGATGTTGGGTCTGTGGGTGACTCGGGGTAAGTGAACTCCCCAGAGCCACTTTTCTCATCTGTAAAATGAGATGACACGTACATGCTGTGCTGTGAGGTTTTAATGGGAGAAAGCCTGCACAGCACCTGCCGAATTGTACCCTCGCCAGCCACTCAGGACATTGACACTCCCATCTGAGGTCCTGCAGTGCGACTGTACCCCATGGGGGTGCTGTGAAGGGACACGGAGCGCCCCCCCCCCCGCCGGGGGTGGGGCATAAGAGGAGGGAGTAAGCGGAGCTGGGCAGAAGAGGATGCTGGGATCTGGCCCAAGTCCAGACATATCATGGGCTCAAGGTCCAGAGGCAAAACAGCCAGGACAGTGTGGTCCAGGGTGTGGGGCTCCATCCCCTGTGGCAGATATAGTGTCTGATTCTCTCTCTCGGATGTTGGGTGCTGAGGTTGCCTGAACCATCCCCTGCCCAGCCCGCAGCAGGCATGACCTCCACCATGCCATATAGGGGTGATGCTCAAAACTGCTAACGGCACCGGCCCATCAGAACAGGTGCCAATGTGGGAGACCCAAATGGCTGCACCCATGTGTACCAGCTGCCTGTCACTGGCAAAGGCTCACCTGTGGGCCCAGACCGTCACACAGATGAACTCTGTCCCACCCCCTCCTTTCTGCAATCAGGGCCCCAGGCCCCAGTGCCTCCACCCTAGCAGCCCAGACTTGGGGCCTGGACTCCGCTACTCTGAAGGTTGCTGTTGGGATCTTACAGCCTGCTTCCAGCTCCTCTCCATAAAAATGCCATATGTGCACTTTCCCCCTGGGGTGTGGACAGGGCCACCTGCTGCGTCCCATGCTCCCTGGGGCACAGACCCTGACACCTGCTTCCAGTGTCACAAAAATTATGCCAGGCTGCGCCCTGTCCCCTGGTATGAAACGAGGCATCCCCAATGTGTTTTTTTCCACTGTCCCTAAGAGGGGTCCACAGAACCCCATATCCAGCCCATGGAGCCACGAGATCTCACCCTGACTCCCATGCCCACCCTGGGGGTCCACAGGATGTCCATGGCGTGCCTCGAGGGTGTTCACAGCCCTCCTCATCTGTCCCCACAGTGTCCACGGGACTTCCTTCCACCCCTAGAGTGCACACAGGGATCCCCACCTACCTCCACCAAGTGCACGGGACCCCATAACAGCCCTCCAGTGTGCCCATCAACCCCATGTCTGTCCCTGGGATGTCTGTGCTCCCCGCAACCGCCCTGAGGAAGCCCCAGGGTCCCCTGCCCAGCCATCCAGGGCCCAAGGCTATACTCACTGCTAAGTCCCGTCTTGTTGAGGGCACTGCCCACACCCCAGAGCACGGCTACTGCATAGAGGACCCCGATGTGTTGCAGGACCCGGGGCGCGGGGGCCCAGAAAAAGAGGCTGACAGTGAGCAGTAGGTGCAGCCCAGCCCCGGCCACCAGGGGCGCCGGGCGCGGCAGCCACAGCCCCAGCAGGCCCAGTGCCGAGGCGGCCGAGGCACCCAGGCTATAAGCCACAAGGACGTACGCCAGGCGTTCCAGCCCCACCGAGCACACGCCATAGCCCTGGGGGAACAGAGGTGAGGGTTGGAGGTCAGCCGGCCCAGGCTCCGGCCCTCCCCACGAGGTCTCACTTCAGGCCACGTCCTGCCCTCTCTAGGCCACCGCAGGGCCAGCTTCCTCCGAGGCTTGTGGGAAGGTTACTCGGGGACAGACAGTGAGAAAATGCTTGGACAGTGTCCCCAGACACCAAGGCTGAAACCCGCATGGAGCCAAACACTTGATGGCTGTTATCCCATCTCAACAGTGCAACTCCTCTGGAAGTCAGCATGGCCATTAGAGACTTCACAGATGAGGAAACAGGCTCAGAGAGGTGAAAGTAACTTTCCCAAGGTAGGGGCGGGATGGGGGGAGAGAGGGAAAAGGAGGAGGGGAATATCCGGGCCTACAATTGTCCCTTGGTGTCTGTGGGGGATTGGTTCCAGGACGCTTCGCGGACACTAAAACCTGAGGATGCTCAAGTTCCTTATATAAAATGGGGGTAATACAGGCTTCCCTGGTGGCGCAGCGGTTGAGAGTCCGCCTGCCGATGCAGGAGACACGGGTTCGTGCCCCGGTCCGGGAAGATCCCACATGCCGCGGAGCGGCTGGGCCCGTGAGCCATGGCCGCTGAGCCTGCGCGTCCGGAGCCTGTGCTCCACAACGGGAGAGGCCACAACAGTGAGAGGCCCGCGTACCGCAAAAAAAAAAAAAAAAAAGGGGTAGTACAGTGGGCCCTCCGGATCCTCAAATGCAGAGGGCCCCCTGTACTTGTACATACTTATACATATATATTCAAAACTTATTCGTTGTTATTCTGTGATTCAAATTTAACGGACGTCGTGTAATTTTATCTGGCAACGCTCTTCAGGCTGCCCTTACCAGGGCGAGACCAGTGCAGGCAAAGAGCACCTCGAAGCCGCTGTAGATAAAGAAGGGCACGAGGTGGCGCAGGCGGAAGTCGCGCACGTGCTTGAAGGGCAGCTGGAAAATGTTGCCCCAGCCCACGCTGCGCAGGTCTATCTCTTCCGTGGGCCGGTACGCCGCGCCGCAAAGGCCCAGCACCTGCAGGCAAGGAGGTGCGGGAGGGGGGCGGGCAGCCGGGCATCCTGGTCCCGCCCCCGGGACCCAGCCCCGCCCCCAGGCAAATCCACAGATGAGCCTCCCAGCCCTGCCTCCAGCCCGAAGACACGACCTAGTCACGCCCCCAACGCCTCAGCTCTGCCTCCTGGCCCCACCCCCAGGTTGGAGCCATACCTTCTGACCCTCGGCCCTAGATCCAGCCCGTGTCACAGCCAATCCTCTAGGACCCTGTCTTCAGCTCGACCCCGGACCAGGCCTGGACCCCCTCTTACTGGCCTCTGGGATTCCAATTCCTCTCTCAGTCCGCAGGCACCAGCCACACCTCGAGCCTCAAGCCCAGATCCTTGGCTCAGGCCCCCTCCCCAGGACTCAGCCCTAACTCTGGACTCAGAACAAGCCTCCGGCCCGCCCTCCGCGCGCCCAGCCCGCATTCCTCTCTCCCCGCCACGGTCCCCAGATCTGACCCCATCACACCCCCAACCCGGGCCGCACCAGCAGCATGGCCAGGAAGGCCACCGCCATGAGCACGCTCTCCACCACGATGAGGTTTCGGCTCCGCGGCAGTGTCCGCAGAACCGTCTTGTTGAAGCCGGTGAGGATGCCCTGGCTGTTTGTGCCTGAGAAAGGGGAGGGTGGGGGGCATCGTGAGGCAGGGAGCAGGGCACACTGTCAGCTGGGCCACAAATAAACGCAGCAAAGCAGGCAGGTGAGGGGAGGGTTAGCGGGGGTGGGCAAGAACCCTGCCGGCAAAGGCAGGGTTCCTTTGGGAAGCACTTTGGAGGTGAGGGCCACTGGGGCTGAAAGCACCTCCCCTCCCTCCTGCCCTATTGCCCTGAGGCTGCCGTGGGAGCCAGTCCACCTCCCACCTCCATACATTTGCCCTGCATTGAGGGTATACTTGGCCCTGAGAGACCCCCCAGGCAGCCTCAGCCCAGATGGCACCTCCTCCAGGCAGCCTTCCCTGATGCACCCCACCACCACCCCAGGCTGGATCAGATGTCCTAACGACAAGGCCCTGTGCCTCGGTCATCAGAGCTGTAGGACATCAGGCTCTCAGCCCTGAGCCCTGTGAGCGAGGGCATCCTTTCTGCCCTTGAGGGCCCAGTGTCTGCTGGGTGACTCAGTGGGGGAGGTGAGCAGACCTTAGGGACCCCACCCCCATGAGCACTAACCGCAGTTCTGCACTTTGTATAGCGTGTGGTTCAGGTCATACAGGTAATGGTTCAGGAAGTAGATCATGGGCAGCTGGGCGCAGGCAAAGCTCAGCTGTGGGCAGAAGGGCAGCTTGGGTCAGGCTTGGGGCATGGAACCGGGCAAGGAGCACAGGCACAATCTGGGAGCGGGTCTGGGCACAGCCTTGGGGGAACAGGAGCCCTCCCACCTCTCGGGGGGCAGCCTGGTGGGGGGGGGGGGGTGCCCAGTGCAGGAGGACTTCCTCCTGGTCAGCGCTGTAGACAGGGAGGGAATGAGGTCTCTGTCACCAGAGGTAAGCAAACAGGAGTTGGCTCAAAAAAGGGCAGTGGGATTAGAGGGCTGAAAAGACTGTGGAATGGGCTCCAATATGTGATTCTGGGCCTGGAATACCCCACCCCCAGTGTCCCCACACACGGCACTCACGTGGAAGAAGCTGTAGAAGATGGCCTGGAAGACCAGGAGGTAGGGTGCGTGGGAGCCCCGAGGCGGGCGCTGCTGGGGGCCCTGTTCGTCCTGCTCTTTGTAGTGGGAGTACTCGTAGTATTTCTGGGCCATCCTGGACCACAAAGGAGAGAAGGCTCTCCCCAGCCCAACCTCTGCACCCAGGCTTATGGACTGGCCAGCCAATGTCTCATGAACAGGAAAACTGAGGCCCAGAGGGTGGATGGGGCTGGTCCAAGGTCCCCAAGACGAGGTGGGCAACACAGGAGAGGCTCTGCCAGGTCTCCAGTCTCCCACCCTGCTGCCCACCAGGCTCACCTGGTGATGTAGTTGCCCATGGAGGCCCAAAGAGGCACAATGGCCATGCCCAGGGCCACAGCTGAGGGCACAAGCGTGTAGTAGCGCTCCCAGTAGTTGGTGGAGACAAAGAGGGCGTAGATGCCCACAGCCAGGAACATCATCCACTTGGTGCCAAAAAACCTGCGAGCAGTAGGAAGGATGAGGATGCTGGTACCGCGTGCCCGTCCAGACCGCTGCAGCCCGAAAGCAGCGTGGCCACAACTCCAGGCCCCAGCTCCTGAGGCTGTATGAGGTGGGGAGGGACCCCTGGCCTTGGAGTCGAGGGTCCCAAGAGTCTCAGAGACATGGACTTGCTGGTGGCCTCAGGGGAGCCACTCTAACCAGACACCTGTAATGTGGGCTCTGCCCCAACCTCGAGCCTCTCACGGCCACTGCAGGGATAGAGGAGATAAAGCGGGGAGAGGGTGTCATGAGTCAGTGGCCCTTGGGCACATGCAACCCTCATTTGTGTCCTGGGCTGACTCGCCAGCCCCCCTTCTCCACCCACGTGCAGTGACTACAGGACCCAGGTGAACAGCTGAGGGACTTGTCCCAAGCTGGGACTGAGGACCAGGGAGAGGAACCCTGGCGCCCCTTCCCCTCTGCACTTTGCCCTTTCAGTCCACTGTGGTCAGTCGGGAAGTTTCTTGTAGAACAACGGCCTCACTGGCTCTGGGAGAATGTTGCACCGTGTTAGAGGCAGGTTGACGAGTGACAGGATAAGGGCCCATTCAGGGCACTGGAGGCTGATCAGGCTAGACACAACCATCGCGGTCTTTGGGTTGGTTTTGTTTTGGGTTCTGTTTGTTTGAATATTTGTGCTCATTATTTCCTTTCTTTGTCTGAGTTTCCAGGAAGCTCAAAGCTCAATGACTCTGGTTTTCTGATACAATTACTTTCTCTTCTATTGCAGGGTCCTGCTTCTTTACCTATCCTTATCTTGCCATATAATAAATTGACAGGCAGCCTCCTCTGATCTATTTGGGGAAGGGCACCCAAACTGCACTGTAAATTTTGAAACAGCAAAAAGTAAAAATACTAGCACTCATTGCTGGTGAGGCTGTGGTTTTAAAAAGAACACATACAGCCGGAGGTCATGCAGATGGTACAGCCCTTTGGAAAGTCAGCCTGGTGGTTTGGGTTGGGGGGCAAGCATGGGGTTTGGAGTCACTGCCTGGGTTCAGACCTTCAATCTGCCAGTTGCTGCCTGTGGGAATGGGTTCAACCTCTTGGTCTCCCTGTGTCTAAGATCAGAGCGTCCACCTTGGATTGTAGGGAATGCGATACGCTTATAAAACGCCCAGCAAACAGGAAATGAAATGAGTTTGCCATTAATAATACTGCTAGGTTTCAAGAGCCATAAAGCCTTTTATATGCTTCTGACCTAGTAAGGGCAGTTCTGAGAGTTTATTCTAGGAGGCTTCCCTTCTTTCCTTCTTCCTTCCTTCCTCCCTCCCTCCCTTTCTTTCTCTCTCTCTCTTTCTTTCTTTAATTTTAAGATGAGGAAACAGCCAGAAGCATAAAGGGAACGTGCAAAAAAGAAGAGGGAGCCGCAATGTCCAGCCCTGAGCCACAGGTCAGTGCCCCCACGTCTGCAGAAGATGCTAACATCATGAAAGTCCCCACTGTGAAGCAGGCCAAGATGTGTGCAGTGAAAAGAACGCAAAAGTGACACTGCACATGCACACATGCACGCCCATACACGTACTCCAGTTGACAAGGACAGAAATGTTATCCACGAATGCCGCTGGGAAAACAAAGTCAGCTGATTGCCTGGAGGGCTTGGGAGGGGTTTTCTTTTTTCTGATTTCAATTACGATTCTAATGTTGTTTGTGCGATTGTGATAAAAGAGTTTGAGGGGGTTGTTATTGTTTCGGAAAGACAGGGGAACTCATCTAATGTGTCCACTGATCTCTGGGTCCCGTCTGAGCACAGATCTACTGCCTGGCGGTAGGATACTTGCGGAGGGCATTTTTGTACTGCACCAGATGCCACTAAGGCTCAGGTATGGAGGAGACCCCCTGGGGCGCCGGCCCAGCCACACCCTTTTTAGTGAGAAATGTCCCTCAACACTGCCACAGCTGGTTGGGCTCCCGGTGCGTTCCTGGGCTTTGCTGGCTGATCAGATTCTCTCCAGAAACTCCACAGCCCTGATCTCAAAAGGTCATTGTAGCTCCAGGCCACAAAGGAGGGCATGAAGATGATGCCACATGGGGGTACAGGCAATCTGAGGGGAGGAGCCTGAGTGAATTTCTGTTGCTTGAAACCCAAGGTGCCTTGGTTGCAAAGCTCTTGTTTCTTTCCCAAACCTGGGTTTCACCCCTTCTCTCTCACCCGTCCAGGTAGGCAAGTTCTCTCCCCACCCCACCCCCAAGAACACCAGGGCAGCTGGAGACCCCATGTCCACCAGCCCTCGCACCCCTTCCAGATCAGGGAGGCAGCCCTCATAGAGACAGCAGTGTCACACCTGATGAGCACAGGTGTGTAGAGCAGGGCCACGATGGGGGTCACGTTGATGCCCATCAGCATCTTGCTGTCGATGTCAGGCAGCCCCATGTTGCCGTATTTCACCTCCCGGTAGGTCTCATCGTAGTGCAGGATCAGCTGCATCTGCAGAAGGCCTGGGTACAGGGAGCAGGCATGGAGGGGGCGACCTGGCTCTGGGGGCAACCAAGCAGAGGCTGGAACGCAAGCCTGGCACCAAAGGGATCCCCGACTCCAATGCCTATGAGGACAGAGGGGAAGCCCAGGCTGGGCCAAGAGTCCTACCTGCCAGTGGCCACGACAGCGACTTGAATCCAGACCCCCGCCCCGCCCCCGCCCCCCCCTCCCTCCGCCAGCCACTTGGACCTCAGCGCCCCTGATTCCGAAGGCAGCAGACCTGCCCAGGGCGCCCAGGGCCTGCCCACACACTCACGAAGCCTGTGGCTGGGCCCCGGGGACACTGCACCGTCCCCCCATGTGCGGAGGCCGCAGCTGCAGCTGTGAGAGCGCAGAAGGAGAAGTGAAAGAGGAAGGGAGCCGACTGGCCCCAAGGTTTCCCTTTCCCTGAGAAACCTCAGGTCTGGGGAGGGGCGCGCGGGCGGAAGGGGAAAGACTTGGGTCCCAGCGCAGAACCCGCCGGGCCGTGCCACCTCGCCTGGCCCGGGGCGGAACGGCGTGGCCAGAGGCCCATCCCGCCAACCCGCGGGGCGCAGCGGGCCGCCTACCCAGGTAGACGCCGTAGGTGAGCATGCCGCCCGCACTGGCCGCCAGCACGTTCGTGAGCACGCCGAGCCGCTTGCGGCGGTAGTAGCGGCGCTCCTCCTCCTGCTCGTTGTAGTTGGGGTACGCGCCCACCAGCTCGTCCAGCTGCGGGGCACGACGGCGCTCGAACCCGGCCACTGCACCCCCAGAGCCCCGCGTCCATCCCCGGCCGCCCCCGGCACCCGCCCTGGCCCTGGAGCCGCATCCCGCTCCCGCGGGGGAGACCCCGGCCCTCCCGGTCCCCGGGCCGCCACGCCTTTCCCGTCCCCGCTCACCGGGGCCTCGGGCCCGTCTGGGACCCCGAGTTGGTCCTCATCGCCCTGCGCACCCACGGCCCCCGCCACTGGATAGAGCTGCGGCTCCGCCTCCATGGCTGGACCAGCCGGAGGACTAGTCCGGCAGCGGCCCGCCACTTCCTCCGGGCGCCGGGACCTGCCTCGCCCCGCCCCGGGGCCCACCTCCTCCACGAGGGAAGGGCCTGGCGCCGCTGGGGGCGTGCCCAGCGCGTGTGCGTGTGCGTGTGCGTGTGTGTAGGGGAGCGCCCGTGTGTCCATCGCCGGCCTCAGGAATGCCAGGTGCGAGTTGGAATCCCAGCTCTGCCACTTCCCGGTATTGTAACTTTGGGGATTAACTCCACTTCTCTGTGCCTCGTTTCCTCACCTGTAAATCAGGGATACTCAGCACGACTTCCAAGGGCTCTTTCGGGATTACTGAGTTAATGCAAAGCCTTAGGAAAAGTGCCAGGCCCATAATAACTCCCCTGAGCCTTACCACTGTCACGTCATCCCTACCCCACCTCCAGCCCTACCCCTACCACTGTCATCCCTGACCCATTTGGTGTGTTTGCAGGTCAGCAAAGAGCCCTCATAGCGGGGGGGGGGGGGGGGGGGGGGGAGGGCTCCCACCACAGGACTTGGCAGCCCGTGCCCGCCTCCCGCTCACCCTGAGCTTCCTCTGGGCACCCGTAAGTGGGAGCTCTGGCAGGGCCCCTGGGAGGCCGAGATTGTGGGGGCTGCCGGACTGCAGGGGGGTGACCCCCCCCCACACACACACACCACCCTGCAGTAGGGACCAGAGCCTCCTGCCCCTGCCTGACTGGGCCCTGGGTCTGGGGCTGCAGTGAGAGCCCATGAAATTTCTGCTTTGCTCGAGCTGACACTCCACAGCTCTGGGTGTCACACTGGTTAGAAGTACTCTGGGAAGCTTTTAAAAATATTGGTTTCAGGATAGTCTCCTCAACAAATGGTGTCGGGAAAACTGGATAACCACATGCCCAGAATGAAATGGGACCTCTGTCGCACAGTACGCACAGAAATTAACTTGAAATGGATCAAAGACACATAAGACCCCATAACCTAAAACTCCTAGAAGAAAACACAGTAGCTCCTCAACATGGGTCTTGGTAATGATTTCTCAGACACGACATCAAAAGCATGACAAACAAAAGAAAAAACAAGTGGGACTACATCAAACTTAAAATTTCTACACTGCAAAAGAAATAATTAAAATAAAAGGGCAACCTATGGAATGTGGGAGAATATTTACAAACTATGCATCTAATAAGGGGTTAATATCCAAAATACAAAAAAGGAATTCATACAACTCAATAACAACAACAACAAAAACCGATTTAAAAATGTGTAGAGGGGGCTTCCCTGGTGGTGCAGTGGTTAAGAATCCACCTGCCAATGCAGGGGACACGGGTTCGAGCCCTGGTCCGGGAAGATCCCACATGCCGCGGAGCAACTAACCCCACACGCCACAACTACTGAAACCCGTGTGCCACAACTACTGAGCCCGCGTGCTGCAACTACTGAGCCCACGCGCCTAGAGCCCGTGCTCTGCAACACGGGAAGCCACTGCAATGAGAAGCCCGCGCGCAGCAACCAAGACCCAATGCAGCCAAAAATTAATTAATTAATTTTTAAAAATTACCCAGTTCCTCTCCTTCCCCCCCCCACTCTGAACAATGCACAAGCTGTTCCTTCCGGTTGGAGAGCCCCTTCCCCTGCTCCTTCCAGGAGGGGTCCTTCCCGGGCGGGTAAATGGCTGACAAATATCCCCCCAGAAGGGCTGCTGGGAAGGTGGAGAGCTGGCCGTGTGGAGGGTATGAATTTACAGAGGCTCCTGGCTGCAAGGTGGTGGAACTTTCTCCAGACCGTGCCCAGGTGCAGATGTGAGTAAAGCAGACAGGTGGAGTCAGGCAGGCAGGACCTGGCAGTGGGAGACATGGAAGGAGCAAGAGAGAGGGCGGGGCCCAAGGTGGTCCAGAGGCAAGGAGGAGGCGGGAGAGCAGGGATGCAGTGGGCACCGGGGGGGCTGTGGTCAGAGAGTGGACGCAGGGCTCATTACCTTGGGAGCTGACAAAGTCCAGGGTATGGTCATGGCACGGGGTGGGGAAGGATGATGAGGTCCAGGAGGTCATGGGGCTTGGGGCACACGCAGGCAGTGGACTTTGCCGCCCCCAGGAGGACGCAGTCCTGTAGAACTGAGCGGGCGGGCAGGAGACCAGGCCGGAGGGGAAGGTAGCTGTCCGAGGCGGCCGGTGTGACCGCAGAGGGTGGGTGAGGAGGACACCAGGGAGGAGCCCTGACCCCTCCTAAGAGGGCACCCTCCTGAAACCGTATCAGAAAGGGGGCCCCTGGGCCTGGGTGGAGACTGGCATCTGTGGTCTGGAAATGACCTCCCTGTCTGCCACCTTCTGCACCTGCGGCAGTTATGGAAAGAAATCCCTCAGCCAAGTGCACCTGGCTCCTCCAGATCCTTGGACAGAGAACGGAGAACCTGGGACGAGCCAGGGAGGAAGGGTGGGGGAAGGGCCCTCTTGCCATGCAGCGGGGTCCCCAGGGTGCCCGGTCTTGTCTGGGCGTTAGTGTGGGAAGCCCCCTCACCTCATCTTCCCTCACCCCAATATTTCCTCCCTTGCAAAACAGGAGTAGGTGAAAAAGGCTTCTGCACACTGAAAACAGGATGGAGGGGGCCAGCCTAGGGGCCAGGAGGAAGAGAAGCATCTTAGAGGCCAGAGGAGACCTTTAGGGGCAAGAGAGGGGAGTGTGACACCTGTCAATGAAAAAATAATCAATAAACAATCTGTAATGGGAATAGAATAGAGTTTTATTTGAGCCAAACTGAGGACTATAGCCCAGAAGACAGCCTCTCAGATAACTCCGAGGAACTGCTCTGGAGAAGCGTGGTTTTCAGCACAGTTTTATGTCTTGTCAGAACAAAGAACATCAAAGAAGTCAGGGAGACATTCCTTCATGGTCTCAAAAAAACAGATCAGCACATACACAGAGAGTCAGTATGGCCTTGGCACTTGAGAAAGAAGTCTTATTATCAAAGGAGCACCAGCATTGGCGTCCCAAAAAGGGACGCATTTCATCTTTATTTTTCCCTTTTTTTTTTTTTTTTGCTATACGCGGGCCTCTCACTGTTGTGGCCTCTCCCGTTGCGGAGCACAGGCTCCGGACGCGCAGGCCCAGCGGCCACAGCTCACCGGCCCAGCGGCTCCGCGGCATGTGGGATCCTCCCGGACCGGGGCACGAACCCGCGCCCCCCGCATTGGCAGGCGGACTCCCAACAACTGCACCACCAGGGAAGCCCTCATCTTTATTTTTAACATGGACATTCTTTGCTTCTGGTCAGTGCGCCCTTTGCCCTAATGATTAAAGCAGATGCACAATGTATGCTTGGAAGGCCACAAACAGGCTGTTCCAGTTAGCATCAAGTTCAAGTTAACTCACGGATAAGCCAGCATGACTTCCCCAGACATCAATACGTGAGCATTTCTTTTATTGCACCCAAGGAAAGAGAGGGGCAGTGTCCCAGGCCCAGTGGCTCTTAGAGAGAGAGAGGACAGGGAAGATTTTTAGTTGTCCCTATGTTGGAAAGAGGGCAAGCCCACAAAAGTCCTATAAAGGGACAAAGGGAAGATGGCGTGACCTCTGAAGGGGTCAGGAAGCTCCAAGATGCAGCCACCTGAAGCTCCCTCCGCCCGAGAGCCCCCCGTCCAGCATTTTGAGGTTTTCAGGTGGCCCAGTATTTACCCAGAGCGGGTGTGTGTCGTCGAAGAAAGGGTAAAGGCCTCCTGGGCGGGCTTGTGTGCTAATGGGGAAGGGGGGCAAGGCTTACTGAACAGCAGATGCCTTGGGCAGACCCAGAACTCACAGGCTGTTTATCTCCCACCAGGAGGGACCCCCTAAGACGAAATCAAGTGGAGTGTGTTTTATGAACCAGCCAGAAAGCAAAGAGAAGGTAGGAGGGGAGCAGAGACACTGCTCCAGGAAGTGGGTGGTCTGCCTAGTCTGCCTATACCAGTGGGTCCCCCTGGCCTCCCCTGTGCTGAGCCCCACTGACAGCTACTTCTTTTTTCTTTTTCCTTTTTTTTTTTTTTTTTTTTTGGCCGCGCTACAGCATGTGGGATCTTAGTTCCCTGACCAGGGATCAAACTCGCGCCCCCTGCAGTGGAAGCTCGGAGTCAACCAGTGGACGGCCAGGGAAGTCTCTGGCAGCTACTTCTTAGGTGTTGGCTTTCTGCAATATTGCTTGCTTTCTGTGGGGTCTTGGTCCATGCCTAAAACAGAGGTTACTGTACCATTTAGGGCCCTAAAATGATTTAATTAAGTCCTTGGAGTCCTTGTTACATGTGGACTCCTTCTGTGATGTTGGTAACTTTTAATTTTGAATTGCGTTATTAAAATCAATTCATTTTAGAACATTTGTTGCGGGGTGGGGGGTGGGGGTCCTGGTAGCTTGTTTCCAAACCTGACATTATGGCACCCAGTGGTTAATGACACTGTCCTAATCTTATTAAAAGCGAAAAGGAAATATATTTACATCTAAATTTTAAATATCGATTAATTTTTAAAAACACTGACATGAAGAATGCAAATTCAAATGTCCCAAGCTGGGTGAGGAGTAATTTCGGTCTTGTTAGCTTTTGACACAGTGACCCTGGATGAATTTGAGAAGCAGGTGGTTTCAGGCTCTGGGCTCCTAGAATCTGCTGACGCTCAGGAACTCTGTCAATTACCAAGAAAATTATCTCCAGATCAGTCCAGACTGGGGTTCGGATGTGACTGGCAAACTGCTCCTGGAGAGACAAATACTTGAGCAACAGGCTCCCTGGTTAGGCTCAGCCAGTGGGAGGTTCTGGGTTTGGGAGGTGGTGAGAGCCAGGGCATAACTAGGGCGGGGATGGGGGAGCACGTGGACAGTGGCTTGACTCCTCCAGGGTCCCAGTGTCCACAGAGCAGTCCTACCATGGTCTAGCTTTCCCTGGCTGACCTTGACCCTCTGGGGTCTGGTGACACCACTTCCTGCCTTTGACCTTTCCAGGCTCCCTCACCAACCCAATTCCCTGTACTAAATCTTCCCTACTCAAAAGACCTAGGTTGGTTTCTGTTCACTAAACCCTGACTTATAAATCCCCTTGTTTCCAGAAAGAATTTTTCCATGGCTTAAGAAGCTGCTGTCAGGGAGCCTTGAGACTTCCTATGAGGCTGTCCTAGAGGGGACCCAGATAAACACAGCCCATGTGACCTGCAGGGCAGAGAACGGAGCCAGGTCAGCGGCCCCTCCCACCCCATCCAGACCTCAAGCACTCCCTGTCACATCTACCCTCACTGTTGTCTAATGGTTTTCTCTATACTAGGTTCTATTTTTGTTCTCACTATAAAAATAATAGATGTTCCTTGTAGAAAAACAAACAGGAGAGATACATGTTGCTCCCGGTTCGAACACCCTGAGACAGCTCCGGGGGTCTTGTGAAGTGTCACCCTGCTTTGTATCCAAGTAGCATGCAGGGTCCACCGCTGATTCATCTAACATCACTTCCCTGGCATTGAGGCAAATCTTTACCATTTTTGTTTTTTATAAATTTATTTAGCTTATTTATTTTTGGCTGCATTGGGTCTTCGTTGCTGCACGCGGGCTTTCTCTAGTCGCAGCAAGCGGGGGCTACCCTTTGTTGCGGTGCGCGGGCTTCTCATTGTGATGGCTTCTCTTGTGGAGCACAGGCTCTAGACAAGCGGGCTTCAGTAGTTGGGGCACGTGGGCTCAGTAGTTGTGGCTCGCAGGCTCTAGAGTGCAGGCTCAGTAGCTGTGGCTCACGGGCTTAGCTGCTCCACGGCATGTGGGATCTTCCCAGACCAGGGCTCGAAACCGTGTCGCCTGCATTGGCAGGCGGATTCTTAACCACTGCGCCACCAGGGAAGCCCTAATCTTTACCATTTTTTAAACTAAAACCATGGGGTTGATGATTGTCACAAGCTGTCGGGAGGTCCCCGAGCTGGGATGTGCCAAAGACCCTGCCCAGCTCCTGGCACAGCAAGTGTCCAGGAGAGATGCTGCTTTCGGCTGAGACTCCTGGGGGTGGGGGTAACCAGCCCCCAGCTCCTAAGCAAGAGTTCGGGGCACCCTGGAGATGCTGCGGGCTGGGGACTTGGGGCTGGCTGGGTTAGAATCCCCACCTGTCCCTCTCCTGTGTGGCCCCAACCCGGCCACTGTCCCTCTCTGAGCCTGTCGTTTCATATGTAAAGCTCAGACCATAACATCTGAGAATTTGTGTCAAGTGCTTGGCGCAGGGCTTAGCACACAGTAGGTGCTTAGTAAAGCTTTGCTAAGTGAGCACATGGATGAGTGCTGACTGTGTCCAGGCACTGCATCCCAGTGGCCTCTGACCGCACCCCAGGGTCACACTGGCCTCTGTGGGTGGCTGCTGGGGGGAGCCAGGTGGTCCTGCCTTCAAGGCTGGGAGGGGGAAGGAAGCGGGGGCAGGGACACAGGACAAGGCCTGGGGTGGCCACTCCCTTAGGAAGGTGGGGAAAGGGACAGAAAAGCCTTCGCACCTATTGAGCACCTACCGTATACCAGGTGCATTCCAGATGTGCTCTGATTTCGCCCTCACTGCAGCCCTGTGAGGCAGGTCGAATCAATCCCATTTTGGGGGGAGGAAACGGAGGCCCAGAGAGGGGCCTAACTTGCTCGAGGTCACCCGGCAGGTGGGCTGCGGAGCCAGGTTTGAATCTGTCAGCCGGTGACGTGGTGAGGTGCTCTTGGGCAGGTCTGAGGCTCTGTGAGCCAGGCTCACCAGGTGAGGGAGGGAATGATGAATGAATGAATGAAGGAATGATGCCTTAGCCCATGACCAGCTCGTCCTCCCCCACCTCTGCCCGAAGAGGGAGGCCAACAGCAACACTCATGAGGGTCTTTTCATCCCGTTCTCCAAACTAAAACCCAGAGGAGTTGCAGAAGAGCAGCGCCTGGCTGGGCAGATGCGTCCCCTCCAACCTCGGTGCTCCCCCCAACACCCGCCCCACCGGCTGACCCGGGACCTCGGCAGGGCCTGCCACCCGCCGCAGCTGGTTCTAAGAGTGGCTCTTAGTGGTACCCCACGCAACGTCCCCCATTTATCCCGAGCTCCCTGAGACAAGGATGTCACCCCTAGGTACCACGGAGCCTTTGGAGCTGCTTTTTTTTTTTTTTAAATTAATTAATTTGGCTGCGTCGGTTCTTGGTTGCAGCACACGAGCTCTTCTTTGCGGTGCACGGGCTTCTCTCTAGTTGTGGCGCGTGGGCTTAGTTGCCCCACAGCGTGTGGGATCTTAGTTCCCCGACTGGGGATCGAACCCTCGTCCCCTGCATTGGAAGGCAGATTCTTAACCACTGGACCAGCAGGGAAGTCCTGCTCCTGGAGCTCTGAGGACCAACAAGAGGCATCCAAACCAGAAAGGGGAGAGGGCCGGTCCCTGCTCCTCCCCAAGGGGCAGTGCCCCCCTCAGACTGGCAAGCTTCACTCCCAGGCCAGGTTAGGACCCCTGTGTCGGGAGGACAGGCCTCTTTGGGGACCTCCCAGGCTGAATTCATGACAAGTTTGGGGTAACCCCTGCAGGAGGTATCCCCGGTCAGGGAGGGGTCCCTCAGGATCCTGCAATACCCCTCCCACCCACCATACCTCCCCAGGTGGGTCCCTGATTTGCTGTGTGGCCTTAGATCAGTGGCTGCCCCTCTCTGGACCTGGTTCCTGGCTGACCGCTGCCAGGCTCAGCTCCAGCCCAGCCCCGCCTGACACTGGCTCTGCCTCTGCCTGGCTCAGCTCCAGACAGCAGGGCAGGGCTGTCACATGCTGAGCCACATGACAGGCAGCGGCTGGGGGTTCCATCCCACACAGAGGACGGGACCCCTGCAGCCCCTTACCCCAGTCCCAAACGGCTGAAGCCTCCAGGGGCTACCAGAGCAGGTGTGGGCTGGGAGACCTCTCCTGCCCTCCCAGGTAGGCAGGGGCAGCGGGGAGGGCGGGGGCAGTGAGGAGCATCTCCCAGGTGCCCAGTCAGCCCAGAGGCCCTGGGCCAGCATCCCAGGCAAGACCTAGGGCACCAAGGAGGAAGGGCAGCAGCGGGCCCAGGGTGACAGGCATGGGGCGATAGCACAAAGGATGTTCCTGTCCCCCTACCTGTAACCTAATCGCCTGCCTGTCTGACACCAGCACCTGCCAGGGCATCATCCCCCTTTGTGCTGGCTCTGACAGGTGTGCCCGGGGTGGGGGCGGGGTGAGGCTGAGGGGCAGGGACACAGGAACCTCATGGCGACATTTATATCATGACGGCTCACCTAGAGGGCAGAGGGTGGCGCTCTTTCCAGGGAGGCAGGAGGGGACAGCAGGGGGTGGACCCAGCCCCGCTCTGGAGCAACAACTTTCTCATGTGGGTCCCAGCCTGCCACTCATGCCCTGTGCCCTCTCTCTGGACTTCCATTTCCTCATTGTAAAATGTCAGGTTGCAGGGTGACAGGTGCTGTGAGCGGGGTGCTGGATGACGTGGTGATGTTGGACACAGACGCGCCGAGGGCAGGGACGAAGCCTGCAGCAGGCAGGCCTGGGCCCTGGGATTGGATTTCTGGACTCCAGCTGTCTTTGGATCAGACCTCTTCATTTTGCAGATGGCAAACTGAGGCTCAGAGGGGCTGGCGGTGGGGGGGCTGGGTGTGGGGAGCAGGGCTTTCCCCCCTGCTACTCCAGGCCACAGCCCGCACCCCACACCGTAATTCCTGGGTCCACTACTCTGGACTCATCCTCCATCCTTCCCATCAGGGGTCGAGATGGACCCCTCAGCTCAGAGCTCCCTGGAGACCTGCTGTGTGGCCCTGGCCTGGTGCTGGCCCTCTCTGCGCCCTGGCTCCTTCTCTGTGGTCCAGGAAAGGATCTAGAGGCCCCTGAGGGAAGTGATGGGGAAATCTCAGCCTGCAGCCTCCAGCCAGCCCAGAGTCAAAGTCAGGCACAAGGCCAGAACAGCCCCACCCCAGGGGCTGGCCCAGCCTTGGACATTTTATAACGGAAGGGCAGCTGGGTAGAGCAGGGCCAACCAGGAGGAAGGGCAGCTTCACAGGGCCTCAGGTACGGTGTTCTGCAGAGGCAGGGGATATAGCAGCGAGCAGTCAGGGCCAGGGACCCGCTGGCAGGTTGGCTTGGGCACTCTGGGTTGCCGTCAGTCCTGGAAAGCCTCGCCACTCACGGCCACGCACAGGGACTAGCTTTGTCTTCTCGGAGCTTCTCTGCTCGCCTGAGGAGAAAGGGGAAGGGGGAAGGGAGTTCCGTTTGCCCCAGCCTAAGAGAGCAAAGAGAGAGGCCAAGAGTCCCTGCTCTGGACTGGCCGCCCCAGGAAGGAATGCACCCCTGTCCCTGGGGGGGGTGGTCAAGCATCCATTTGGCAACACATTTCCTGGGCAACTGCCACGCATGCCCGCTGCTGGGGTGGGCTATGCAGCGAGCGGTTCTGAGCGATCGTGTTCTTGGGAATGGACTCTGCCAGGGTCCAGGAAGGAGAGGCTTTGCCAGCGTCAGGCAGCCGGTGGCACAGCCTCTCCGTGCGGTGGGGCGGGGGTTGGCTTGGCCCACGGCCAAGGGTTGGTCCCCAGCTCCCCACACCCGCCATGGAAGGGAGGGGGCCGCTCCCCAGAGTTTGGGAGACCTTGTAAAAATCCAGGTTAAGGCTACACGGGGCAGGGAGGGGAGATCAGATTGGAGACCCTAGGGTACTGGGACCTGCAGAGCCTTGGAGGCAGCCCCATGCCGTCCACCTTCTGACAGCCTGATGGGGGTCCCCTGGGCCCTCAGACCACCATGTTCACCTCTGTCACTCTTCCCAACCCCGCATCCCTGCCCCCACCTGGGTCTCAAGTTGATTGTCTTGCCTCCCTGGTGCCCACACTGGGCCAAGGTCTCCTCGGGTTCCCACCCCAGGGTCTCCTCCCCGAGACCCCCCAGCACAGCTGCCCTTTGCAGTCTGAATAACCATCGTTCAGAGCCGTCCTCACTGAGCACTCACGGGGCTCGGCCCTGCACCAAGCACTTCACAGCACTATGGGGTACCTACAAGACACCATCCCCATTGCACAGATGGGAAGAGTGAGCCACAGAGAGGCCAAGCCACCTGCCCAAGGTCTCCTAGCTAATAAACAGAGTTGCTGGGATTTGGACCCAGGTCCTCAGGCCCCCGACACGTCATACAGAGGGTGCTCTTAGAAGGCTTGTGGTATAGACAGGGAAACCGAGGCAGAAAGGATGAGAGGGTGGGCAGAGGTGGGGGCTGGGAGGTGGCTCATCCGCAGGACCAGCCAGGGCCCAGGGACGGGGCTCGGGCAGCAGCTGTTTCTTGATGCTGATTTGGAGGCAGTAGCCCTGAGTGCCTGCCCCTTTTGTCTCCCTCCTTGATGCCACATGACCTGGGCCTCAGCTTCCTACAGGGGTGCCATCCAAAAGCTCTGCTGCGCTCACATCGGGCGCCCATACTGGCACAGTGCCTGGCACAGTCAGTGCTTAGTCACTATTATTATTATTATAGAATCCCCAGGCTCATGGCCTTGAGGGAAGGTGGCTGGCCCTGGGGCCCGGGGAACCAGGCCCATCCCTTGTCACATCAAGTGACTTAGCAACTCCCAGGGAGGTGGGCTTAGGGCCCCCAGACCACCCGATGAAGGAACCCCCTCATTTGTGTGTCCACAGTGGCTGCTCAGCTCCCTTGTGAGGTCACAGGCCCGGGGTCCCCCCAGGCCCAAGGCAGCCTTGCACATCTGCTTACCTGGGTTGAGTCCAGTTCCCTGCCCTGCAGCAGTCACCCCTTTGGGCCTCGGTCCTGACCAAGCTGCAATATGGTGTGAGCTGGCCTCAGTGTTGCCAGGAGAAGCTGCTGGAATGTTCCAAGCAGACCTCCACCCCCGCAGAGCTCCCCACCCCACACTGTGCTCTGAGATGCCCTATTCAAGTGACGTGCCTTACATTTTTGTGGGTTCGCAGGCTCTTAGGAAAGTGCAAAGAACCTTGCGGAGGTGGGAGAGGGGCGGGTGTGGTTTGCCCTCAGCATCCATCAGCAGAAGTCTGAAGGTGAGAGAGGATGGGGGGAAGGAAGAGGGATAAATATTTGTTGAGTACTTGGTAACAATAACCACAGCTGACCATTACTAAGCTCTTACCATGCACACAATGGCCGGTGCTTCATGTGGTGGAACGGTAGCATCCCCTTTTTACAGGCATGGAAACTGAGGCAGGGAAAAGATGAGTGACTTGCCCAAGGTCACACAACTACAGAGGCAGGGTCAGGGTTTGCGCTCAGGAGAGCTCAGGTGGCGGCTTTAGGGGTCAGCAAGTCTCTTAGCTCTTGGGTCTCTGGCCAGTATGCCTTCCTCTCTGGAGGAGGGTTGGAGCTAGGGACAAGCCTGGAGTGACAGGGGCTCTGATGATGTCCCTGTTCTGCTACAGTCACCCTCTCTGGGGGATGTGGTGCCCGCCCTGTGCCCAAGACAACTGCCCCGTTTCTCCTGATCAGAGTAGGAGGCCTGTGGGGTCAGTTTGGCCCCCATCATGCCTATGGGGACAGCGTAGGGCTCCAGCAGGCTCTCAGCACAGAGTGCCCATCAGGGCAGGCCATCCTGTTGGCTGGAACAGCTCATGGAGTCCTCCAGAAAACTTAGGGCCGTGGTGGCAGTAGTCACTTAACAATAGCTGGCAACCCTGAGGGCACTGACGCCCTGTCCTGGGCTTAGAACTGGCCAGCATGGTCTCATCCTTGATAAACACCCATCAGGTGGTAGGTGGAAGGGTGACCTTAACAGATGAGGAGATTGGGGCACAAAGCCCCAAATGATAAGTTAAGTAGGCAAAGAGGGGTCCTGCTGCCCCATCCAGTGGGAGAGGAAAGAGAGGGATGGGGAGGCGGGGCAGGGAGGTGGACAGAAGGAAACCAGGTATTTATCACAAGGTATGACACAGTGCGGTGGGGAGCAGAGCCAAGGGCCCACTGTGAGAATGTGTAAGGGAGTAATCATGGTGGGCTGCCTGAAGGAGGCATCAGCCAAGCAGAGACCAGAAGAGAAGTGAGTCAGAGAGAGAAGGAGGAAAGGGTCCCCACTCGTCCTTGGCACCAGGCCAAGGACTAAGTGCATCAGAGAGCTCCTCTGATGAACTTCAAGTAAGCAGGCGGGTGCCCGGGGGAATGTCAGAGCCCCTACCCTGCCTGCCAGCCCTGGCTGATGACAGCATGGAGGCCTGACTGCCCCCTCACCCGTCACCCCTCAGCATTCCCTGCTTCTCCAACACTGTGGCCGATGGGGCTGGGATGGGCAGCAGGGCCTCTGGGAGGTGGGGTTCTTGTTTCCCAGTCTTGTTGCGGAGCTGGGGCACAGGGAGAGGAGTCCTGTCACCCAGCCCTCTGAGCCACCAACAGCCAGCCTGGCCACCCTGGGCAGGGCCCCCAGGCTGGGGACAGTGGGAACAGAGCATTCGTGTTGGGAATGTCCCAAAGTGGTGGTTGGTGGACTCCACCTCTAGTTGCCAAACTTCCCCTGGTTACTCCACTCAGACCTGCTGGGGTGAGGGCTACCCGTCTCCAGGAGGGGCACCGGAGTAGGGTGGGGGCCATGGCTTAGGGCTAATTTCCGGGTGGCAGGAAGAAGCGTGACCCCCTGGCTCCCTGCTCACTCTTAGGGGCCACGGAGTAGCTGTTCCCAAGCCCACACCCAGTCCCGTGACTGCCTTGGGGTCCAGAACCCTCCTGCCCACTGGTTAAGAGGTGTGGTCTGTAGCTCTGTCAGTGGGTGTCCAAGTGTGCCCCTTGTGTGTGTGTTTGTGTGTATGTGTAGGTGGGGCAGCCCTGGTCCCTGGGCTTACGTGTGAGTCCCCATGGGGGTGCCCGTGGGCCCATGCGGGTGCAGGCAGGGACGGTGGGGGGCGCCTGGAGGTGGGGCGCCCCGACCCATGCTGCCCCGCCCGGCAGGATGGACCCCTTCGCGGACACGCTGCAGCGGCTGCGGGAGGCCTTCGACTCGGGGTGCACGCGGCCGGCCGAGTTCCGGGCTGCCCAGCTGAAGGGCCTGAGCCGCTTCCTGCAAGAGAACAAGCAGCTTCTGCAGGAGGCGCTGGCGCAGGACCTGCACAAGGTGGGTTGTGGGGGGACAGGCAGGGGTGGGAGGAGGAGGGCAGGGGTGGGGAGGTTGAGACAGGGGGGTGGGGACAGCTGCATCCTCCATGAAGGGGGAACTAAAAGCCGTCAAACCCCACCTCCTTTCCTGTGCCGTAACCTGCTCTTCTGCGTTCACCCATTCATTCATTTCTTCATTCACTCCACTATTTTTTTCTTTTTTTTGGTCGTGCGGTGCAGCTTGCGGGATGTTAGTTCCCTGACCAGGGATTGAACCCGCGCCCTTGGCAGTGAGAGCGCGGAGTCCTAACCACTGGACCGCCAGGGAATTCCCCCACTCCACTACTATTTATTGAACATTTACTATGGGCCAGGTACTGTTGTAGGCTCTGGGGATACAACAAATAAAACAAAGTTCCTGTGTCCAGGGAGCTGGCCTCCTGGGGAGAGACACAACTAGACAGTAAATAAATACACAGCATGTTGGATGGTAATGAATGCCATGGAGAGACACTCCCAGTGTGAAGGGGTGAGAGAGGGCCAGGGTCAGGGTGCGGTTTTGTATGTGGGGGTCAGGGAAGGTTTCTCTGAGACAGTGGCGTTTGAAGGAGGAGGGGGAAGGATCCACGTGGACAAGGGGGGAAACAGCAGAGGGCACAGCATGTGCAAAGGCCCTGAGGCAGGAGGTGCTTGGTGTATTTGTGCTTGAGGAGCAGCAAGGAGGCCAGAGTGGCTGAAGGGGAGTGGAAGAGGCAGAGGTATGCAAGGGATGAGGTCCAGGGAGCTGGGTCACACCGCTAGGGCCGCATGTGGAGGAATTCTGCTTCACTAGGTACCGTGGGCATCATGGCCTCTGTCCAAACCCTGGAGGCCTGGGGGCCCAGCCCCTCCCATCTCCAGCAGCAGCCACAGCAGGACCTCAAGAAATACACTTCCTTGTAGGCAGCCTTCCACCGTCTCAGCCAGCAGGGCCCACCCGTGTGGCTGCCACTGCCCTAGGACAACTGTCCAGGGGCTTCTTCTCTGGACAAAATGTCCCTTGAGCTTGCCACAAAGGCCACGGTGCCCAAGCTCACCCGTGACGCCCCACTGGCCCCTCACCACCTGTAACTCTCCAAGGCTGTGACTCTTTACCAGCTGGTGAGGTGCTGTTTTGATACTTAACACCTAGGACAGGCCCATGGTGCATATTGGCTGCCGGCCAGCCCCTGTGGTCACCACTTGTCCCCAGGGGGCTGCAGCAGTCCCACACTGGCTCATGCTGAGCGCTGAGCTCATCTTCTCCCCAAACCTCCTGAGCCCATGAGCAGGACCCTGGGGTCATCCCTTTCTGCCCTCCTGCCTCCCCTGCCCTTCCGGTGGGCCTGCTGGCTCCACCCAGCTCATGAAAGAGATGCTGGCACTGGCAGGCCTGGGAGGCCCTCTGCAGCCTCCTTGGGCCCCACCTGATTTGCAGGCACCCAGCCAGGTGTCCAGAGCAGTCACAGACTTCGAGACTAGTATCTCGTGGCACCTGGGGTCATGGATCAGGGCACCTCCATTCACGGGCGCAGCAAAAGCTGGCCACAAGGACTTGTTCTGAGGACGCGGCCTCCTAGTGACGCCTACTCCCTTTCTCAGGGTCCTCAAACCTTCTATTTATCACCACGCTCCAGGACTGTAGCCAGGTGAGACCCGGGCTCCCTCGTCAGCCATTTCTGGAATCGTCTGCTACCCCATTTATGAAACCAGGGCAGTGGGTCGTACTCTCCTTGGCTCTCTGACACCCAAGGGGCCTGGCTTTGCCTCCCTGTGGGGAGTGTCCATTCACTGGACCTGGTCCAGGACAGAGGGGGCTCACACCCCCTACCCTGGCATGTCGGGCTCCCTGGGGACTGACACCCCACTGAGCCTCTGCCCTGCCCACCAGCTGGCCTGGCCTGGCCGCCTCCGTGAGACCTGACCCGATGGTCTGTCTGGTCCCTGTTCTCCCTATGGCTCAAATTTCACCTCCTGCCTGCAACCCTCAAGCCTCCAGGAGCCCGCACCCCACAAAGGAAGCAGCAGCCCAGAAAATCCAATCTGGTCCCGGCCTCTGGCCTGGTCCCTCCCTCTGGGCTCGGCCAGCCCTGTCCCCCACCCTCCCAGCAGGCAGCATCTGCCCTGTCTGACCTGCGCAAATCCTCCCATTTAACCCCCACCAGCCCTTCCAGGTAGAGGTGGTCACCCCCAGTCACCCCCAGAGGAGACTCAGAGAGGGCATGTTCTTGCCTAAGGGCACAGAACCCGGGCTCAAAACAGCCTCTACTCTTCCAAACTCCTGGCATTCAGCAGGGTTCAGATTATCCCTCAAACAGGCCCAAACCTCAGTCAGGTCACAGGAGACCTCGCTGGGCAGGAGTGTGGGCTGTGGACACAGACATAGTAGAAGGCATGCCTGAAGCAGGCTCAGCCCCTAGAAGCGCTGGTGGGCGTGGCTTCTCCCCCCAAGGTCCCTGCGCCCTCCTCCTCCCCCCAAGGCTCAGCTCTGGCACTCCTGGGCCCATCGCCCTCTCCTCTGACAGGAAGGAACTTACACCATAATGGCTGAGTCTCAGGCATCAGGACAGCCTGGCTCTTGTGTCCTAGGCCATGGGCCTCCAGCTGCCTGCAGCCCACAGGCTGGGTCCCTCCTCCCTCGTGGGGGTGGGGCAGGCATGCCAGCCGGCATAGATCAGGACAAAAGCCCTATTGATTGTCTCCTTTTTCCGACTCCTGCCCTTGAAATCTGCCCTGGCCCCTGGGCTGTGGGAACTGATGGCAGAGACTCCTGTCCCCAGTGACCAGTCCCCAGTGACCCAGAGACACCTGTCCCCAGTGTCCCCTGCAGACTGACATCCACACAGCAGGCCACAGAGGGCCACACAGACAGTCCTGTTCAAACTTAAGTTAGAGCCTGTCCCTGCTCTGCTCAACAGTCCTCACCCCAGCTGCCTGGCCTCATCACCTCACCCACTCTTCTCCCTGCTAATCAGGAACATAGCAAGCCTGAACCCACCCCAGGGCCTTTGCACAGGACATACCATCTGCCTGGAATATTCTGCCTCCAGGTATCCATGGGCTCCTTCCCTCCCTTTCCTCACTGCTCAAATGTCACCCCATCCCAGAGGCTGGCACTGACCATCTTATATAAAATAGAGCAAAGACACACACACACACACACGCGCACATGCACTCACACACACGCACACACACTCCAGCAGTCTCTATCCCTCTTACCCTGTTTCATCCTCCCATGGCGCTTGTCACGTCCTAATGGAGTAGTCAGCGTTCTCATCACCACGTCGACCGTCCCCCTACAATGTCAGCTCCGTGGGGCAGGTTTTCTGTCTGTTTCAGTCACGGCTGCATCCCCAGCACGGACACGGCACCCACGCACTCTAACCATTCAGTGAACGTGCAGTGAATGAATGAATGAACGAGTGAATAAGACAGACCTTGCCTGGGGAGGCTTTGCCCACCCCAGGGCTCCGGCCACCTGCAGATCCTGGGTACCCTGGCCCAAGCCCTGCCCTTGCCCCTCCCCCTCCCCTGCAGTCAGCCTTCGAGTCAGAGGTGTCTGAAATCAGCATCAGCCAGAATGAGATTAACTCGGCCCTTAGGAACCTGCGGGCCTGGATGAAGGATGAGAAAGTGCCCACGAACCTGGTGAGTGACCCTGGGCGTCAGGGCCACAGGCAGCCTCTCTGGGTGGCAGGTGGTGCTGAGGGGCTGGGGTCTTGGCACCTCACCGTTCACCATCACCCTGGCCCCGACCCAGGCCACACAGCTGGACTCGGCCTTCATCCGGAAGGAGCCCTTCGGCCTGGTGCTCGTCATCGCCCCCTGGAACTACCCTCTGAACCTGAGCCTAGAGCCCCTGGTGGGCGCCCTCGCAGCAGGTGAGAGGGAACCACCACCTTCTCCCTCCAGCCCCCGCCTATCCCCCCAGCCTCACAGCCGCCCACAGAGCCAGGGAGGAGGGGGGAGCTGGCACCAGGTAGCTAAGAAGGCCTGGTTCCCATCTGGCCCACCATCCCCAGGCTGTGTGGCCTTGGGGCCGGCAGGGCACCTCTCTGAGCCATATTCTTCACCTGAAGATGGAGTGAGGCTGGCACCTGCCCTGCAGGTGTGAGGACTGAATGGAGACGGGGAGTGGCTACAACTGGCCCCCTCCTCTCCCCGCCCCGCCCCGCCCCACCCCCCTCTCCCCGCCCCGCCCCTCAGGCAACTGCGTGGTGCTGAAGCCCTCAGAGATCAGCAAGAGCACTGAGAAGGTCCTGGCCGAGGTGCTGCCCCGATACCTGGACCAGGTGAGCAGGGCCAGGTACAGACCAAGCAGCTACACTGGGGCTGAGAAGGGCTAAGCAGGCCCCGCTGGGCCGGGCAGCCCTTGGCGTGGCTCCTCAGACAGGACCTGAATTCCAGCCTCACTCCTGCCTCCTCTGGGTTGTGTGGCCTTGGCCAGGTCACCGCCCCTCTCAGCCTGTTTCCCTCTGAGTGAAACAGAGGGGTGGGGCCTGTCCCCCGGGGGTCCCTGTCTGTCTCTGGTCGGCCCTGCTGGCCCAGCCCCGGCCTCAGTCCCAACCCCAAACCCACCAGGCCCCAACCTTACACCTGGTAGGCTGGGACTGCCTGTGCCCAGTGCCCCTGGGGAGCTCCCCGCTCCCCACTGCCCCCGACCCAGCCCACCTGGAGCCCGGGCACCAGGCAAGGGGGGAGCCGTCCCAGGCAGGCAGGCAGGTGCCCTCTGGGCTCTCAGGCTGGGATCCCAGAGGGAGCCCTCCGCCCATCTGGCTTGCAGAGCTGCTTTGCCGTGGTGCTGGGCGGGCCCCAGGAGACAGGGCAGCTACTGGAGCACAAGTTCGACTACATCTTCTTCACAGGTGAGGAGCCAGTCTGGAGGTTGTGCAGGATGGGAGAGGTGAGAAGCTTGCCCAGCCCCACCCTTAGGGGTCTTATCCCCAACTCTGAGAGAGGGACAGAAGCAGCCAGCCAGCCAGGGAGGATGCAGACTGGGGCAAGTGCTGTGTGGTGCTCTCGGCCCCAGGACGAGCTCGCTCCACTCCCCCTGAGCAGGCTGGGGAGCAGCCCCAGACCCCTGGGGACTCTTGGGAGGGATGGGCCCCATCCCGGAAACAGGCCTCTGCACCACTCACAATCTCACACGTCACAGCATCTGTCCTTGCTGAGCCCCCGCTGTGCCAGGCGCTCATTCCTGCGCCCACGGCCCTTCTGGAGGGCTGGACAGATGAGGGTTTGGGGGCTTGGGTGACAAAAAGATGCAGTGCCCACTGCACTAGCCAGGATTGGGGCAGGCTGTATTTTGCTCCCAGAGGTCACCTGCCATCACCCTGACATGTGCCCATGTGGTCCACACACCACCTAGCTCCAAGTGACCAGGATGGAGTTTCCAGAAGAGATGAAAGGGAGGAGGATACAGACAAGGCGAGGCCCTGGAGGAGGGAGGGGTGGACCTGCCTCCTGTGTTGCACACTTTGTCCCCATCAGAGCAGGGGACGTGCCATCTCTGCCTTTCTCCTCCCCGGACCCTGCCACGAGCCCAGGACAAGGCCTGCCAGCTGCCATGCCACCTTAACAGACAGGGAGGGCGACTGTGGGAGCAGAGGGGCCAGGGTCCTCAGCTGTTCCTACAGATTCCCCGGGGCCGGAAACACCAGGAGAAGGAAGCCGGTGTGGGGGGTGGGGGGGCGCCTGACCACCCTCCACCATCACAGCCCGAAGCTCAGTGGACTCTGGGCCCTGGCCCCCCAGGACCGAGGGTGCAGAGGCAAGGCAGGCAGACCCCCGGAGGCCAGCTTGTACGCCAGGTCCCCGAGGCAGTCTGTGCAGAGGCCGATGGACCGTCCGAAGCTACTCCACCATAATCTCCTGACTTCTCCAGGCCTCAGTTTCCTTGTTGGTATGATAGGGGCCATCCCCAAGTCACAGGCCTGTCTTAAGGACAAATGAATGAATGGAAGCCTTTGTCACAGCACGTGGCCTGGGCAGCAGCCACTCACTCACTCACTTGCTCGGTGAATGTTTGCTGAGAGCGCAGACGGGCACCGCGAGGCCTTGGGATAAAGCAGGGCTAAAGCCTCCTACATTGTCACAGAGCCCGTGCAAAGGTGACCAGGGTGGAGGTGGGGAATTCAGTTGTGGGCGTAGTCAGGAAGGCGGGACAGACTAGGAGGTGTTTGAACACAGATAGGAGGACCTAAGGGAGGAGCCGTGGTAGGGGGAGGCCCCTGGGGCCGGCTCAGCCGACAAGGGGGCCTGGATAGGAGGGAACGAGGACAGGGAAGCAGGAGGAAGTGAGACCAGAGAGGTGACTGGGCTCTGGGCTCCCTCGGGCCGCGGTGGCTGGCGAGAAAGGCCAGGGTTATCACATCACGACAGGAATGGCAGCGTGGGGCCCTGGGCCAGGCGTGGGCAAGAGTGTGTCGAGGCCTGGGGGCGCTGTCAGGTGTGTTTTGGGGTGGCTGAGTGGAAGAGGGGACTGTGAGACCCAGGACACCAGCCCAGAGGAGAGGTGGGGACCTAGGGGAAGGGGGGGCAGACGGTGGGTGTGGAGGGCGCCACGGCTGCCAGATTAGGTCAGGGAGGGGAGACCCAAATGAGGACCAGCTAGAGCTGGAGCCGGGCCATAGGAGTTACTTTCAGAGGAGAGTGGAGAGTGGGGAGGGACTTAGGGCGGCAGGTTAGAAAGAGTCGCCTGCAGGCCCAGCTGGGATCAGAAGCAGGGAGACGGGGGCTCCTGGCTGTCTACCTGGGCAGATCAGGACAGGGAGCTGGGCCTGGCTTGCAGCTGTGGGCAGAGCTCCTCGGGGGGCTGGTGGGGGAGTGGGGGAGGAAGGGGAGGGGGGACGACCTGAAAAAGGTCCCAGTGCAGCAGCAACTGACAAGGAAAAGCCAGGTGAGGGCAACTCTCCCCCGCCCACCCCCACCCACCCCCACCCCGCCCTCCACTCTACTGCCTCTCCAGGGAGCCGCAGGGCAGGGAGTGAGCCCCCTTGAGGGGTCCCAGCCCTGGGCTGAGGCCATCCCACCTGGCCCAAGTGACCGAGAGCCACTCTGGTTCCTTCCACCCCAGGGAGCCCCCGAGTCGGCAAGATTGTCATGGCTGCTGCCGCCAAGCACCTGACGCCCGTCACGCTGGAGCTGGGGGGCAAGAACCCCTGCTACGTGGACGACAACTGCGACCCCCAGACCGTGGCCAACCGCGTGGCCTTCTTCCGCTATTTCAACTCCGGCCAGACCTGCGTGGCCCCCGACTATATCCTGTGCAGCCCCGAAATGCAGGCTCGACTGCTGCCCACCCTGCAGAGCGCCACCACCCGCTTCTACGGCGAAGACCCCCAGAGCTCCCCAGACCTGGGCCACGTCATCAGTGAGAAGAATTTCCTGCGGCTCCGGCGCCTGCTGAGCTGTGGCCGCGTGGCCATCGGGGGCCAGAGTGATGAAAGCGATCGCTACATCGGTGAGTCCCGCCCTCCCTGCCACTGTGCCCGACTCCCAGCTCACCCCAGCTAAGGCCCCTCCACGCTGGGGGCCACAGCTGGGCCCCGAGTCTGGGCCCAGCCTGTAACCTCGGGCCCTGAGGCTCCCCGACCCCACTGCTAGAGCCCAGCCTGGTCCACGGCTCTGGTGCCACGATTCTGTGACACCAGTGTTCCGCGTTGCCGTGTCTGAGCCTGTGACCCCACGACTCAGCCCTCTGGCCCAGGCTCTGGATTCTCCAAGCTCAGACCCCAGAGTTCTAGGGCTCAGGTTCCAAACTTCAGCCCCAAGATCTGCTGCTCCACGGGGCCATGACCCCAGGTCCTATGAGCCCACGATTCCTGGTTCTGAATTTCAACAGCCCGTCCTGAGCACCCGCTACGCTGTGAACAAAGCAGCCCCAGTCTCCCGGGCCGAACGGCTCAGAGGGTGACGCTGCTCCCCAGCAGGCTGGGACCCGGGACCTCAGGTCCGGTCACCCTCTGACTGTAAGACCAAGGCTGAGGGGCTCTCTGGGCCCCATGGGCCCCGGTCAGGCTGGGGAGCCCCTCAAGGTCACTTCCCAGGGGCTGTGGGGAGATCACCTTCCCCAGAACGTCCCTGAGCCTGGAGCCCTGGGTCCCGGGGCCCTGCCTGCCCGAGGCCCGTGGGGCTGAGCCGTGCCCTGTGCCCGGGCAGCTCCCACGGTGCTGGTGGGCGTGCAGGAGACGGAGCCGGTGATGCGGGAGGAGATCTTCGGGCCCATCCTGCCCATCATGAATGTGAGGAGCCTGGACGAGGCCATCGAGTTCATCCGCCGTCGGGAGAAGCCCCTGGCCCTGTACGCCTTCTCCAACAGCAGCCAGGTGGGGCTGGACAGAGGTGGGAGCAGGTGGCAGCAGTGGAGGGTGGAGTGAGGTCAGCAGAGGGTGAGGTGGCACCAGGACCAGAGTGGACCAAGGGGCCTGGCAGGAGGGGCGGGCGTCCTGGTCCCTCGGGGACAGTCATAGGAGCTCTGGGACGGTGGCGCTATCTTGGCTCTGTCCCTCTCCTTTCTCCTCGGGTCAGCAGGGCCTCCTCCTGCCCTCCAATCTAGGCCACATTCTTCTGGGCCTTTAGTGGGCGGCTCCCCAGGGTCTTCTCTAGGGTCCAGTCCCTCTAAGTCAGCCCCACCTCCATTCTTCTGCATCATCATGGCCTGGTGGCGGCAGTGTCCCCTTTCTCTGCCTGGCGCATGGAAGGCACACACGACGTGGGATGGCACGACTGGGGGAGGATGAATGACCAGGACATGCAGGCCCAAGCATGAGCCCTGGTCCCCTGCCCTTCCCTGGGATTTCTCTCAGTGGGATTTCTGAGTCGGCGGATGGGGGTCCACTCCACCCACCAGCAGGCAAGCCCCAACCTAGCTGTTACCTGAGGGTCACACGTTGCAACTAACTATAGCCAAGTTTTCGTGCAACTACTGTTTAGTGTCTACTAATCATTCCCCCCCCTTTCTTCTTCTTTTTTATAAATTTATTTATTTATTTTTGGTTGCACTGCGTCTTTGTTCCTGCGCGTGGGCTTTTCTCTAGTTGAGGCGAACGGGGGCTACTCTTCGTTGCAGTGCACAGGCTTCTCATTGCCGTGGCTTCTCTTGTTGCGGAGCACAGGCTCTAGGCGCACGGGCTTCAGTAGTTGTGGCAGTGGGCTCAGTAGTTGTGGCTCGCGGGCTCTAGAGCGCAGGCTCAGTAGTTGTGGGCTTAGTTGCTCCGCAGCATGTGGGATCTTCCCAGATCAGGGCTTGAACCCGTGTCCCCTGCATTGGCAGGCAGATTCTTAACCACTGCGCCACAAGGGAAGTCCCCCACGCCCTCATTCTTCAAATACACCTACAGGCTGAAGAGGAAAGGCCTTCATTAAGTCAAGCAAGGATCAAGTTCATGTTTCCAAAACCCAAATCTCAATGTCCTCCCTGTGCTGCACACAGGCCCCCCGCTGCGTCCCTGCCCCCCCTCACCCCACCCCTGGCCTCCCCACCTGCCCTTCACTCTGCCTGGGGGGCCCTCCTACTCATCTCTGCCCCGCCTTGAGACTCAGCAGGCACCTCACATCCCTCCTAGGAACGCCTACCTGACTGCCCGCCCCTCACCCTGCACCCTCCACGTCCCCAGGAGGATGCTGGGTTTCCCATCTCCCCATCAGGCCTGAGTCTGTGTCCACAGTCACCTGCATGGGCCACAAGCAAGGGATGCTCAGGAAACACGTCTCCAGTTGGGGATGGGTGGCAGGCTGCTCCACAGCCACCCCCTCCAGCTCTCACGATGGCCTCAGACCCTGCAGTGGGTCCCAGGGCCCTGAGGGGTCTGGACAGAGCCCCCGCGGTCCTGGCAGCTCCGCCACCAGCCTCATAGCTGCTTCTCTCCCAGGTGGTCAAGCGGGTACTGGCCCAAACCAGCAGCGGGGGCTTCTGTGGGAACGACGGCTTCATGCACATGACTGTCGCCAGCCTGCCCTTCGGAGGAGTGGGTACGTGCCGGCAGAGCCATGCCCTCTTACCGTCATCTCTCACCCTGCTCCCCTCTGCAGAGTCTGAGGCGGAACCTTCCATACCTGTCTCTGCATTTACATATGTGGGTGGACCCACAGATACACAGTTTAGGGTTTTTTTAAACATCATTGTGATTGCTAGGGCTTAGCACACGCAGGGCGGCCTTGGGCCTTCTCTTTACTCCACAGTGAGGCTACATGCTGCTCCTTTAACGCCTCCTGTGTCCCCTCTGTCCCATGCTTGGCATGTCACACAGGAGACAGGGGCTCCTGCCGGTTCCCCCCTCTACCAAGCCCCAGCAGCCCCCAGTACCGCTGTGAAGTCCTGGCCTCTGAGGCTGGTCCCAGCAAGCCCGACGGCTGTGTGATGCGAGGCCACCACTTCCCCTCTCTGAGCCCACCTCCTCCTCAGGGGACGAGAGGGCCAGAGGCTTGCAGTCCCGCCACCTGCCCACACCTGGCACTAGAGTAAATGACCAGCAGGTCCTGGCGGGCTGCCCTGGTGGGCCTGGACCCTCCCTGGGGAGCGGCTGGTGTCACAGGAGCACGGCAGGCTGAGATCGATGCTCCTGGTCGTGGAGGTCCAGGGCTGCGCACCGCTGCCATCCCCAGTTCTGGAACCCTCTTCCCCAGCACCCCCTCCTCAGGGAAGCGTGGGGCTCTGTCTGCGGGTGAATCTGACCCTGCTGCTCCCCTGGCAAAGCCTTCCACGGCTCCCAGGCCCTCAGACGGAGCCAGGGCTCTGACTCAGCTTCCTGAGGCCACCCTTCCTGGTCTGGCCACGGAGTCCTGCTCCCGCCCCTGCCCCGCTTCCCTGGTTGCTGCCCCAGACACACAGAGCTCTGCCCAAGTCCTGACACACCACGGTCACCCACCTCCAAGGCTCCCTGAGTTGTCCCCGAGCCTGGGCCCCTCTTGCCCCACACATCCACTTTATCTGGTCAACTCCACATCCCTCAGGCCCCACTCACTCAAGGAAGCCCTCCCGGATTACCCCTGATCCCACCAGGCTGGGTGCCCTGGACTTCCCACTACCGGGTCCTTGACTGCCTCCCTACCTGGACATTGCGACTCATAACAACACAGCACTTACTGTATCTATGGGTCTGAACACTTGCTCAATCCCCGCAACTCTAGGAGGTGGGTGCCACTGTCACCCCATGTCACAGAGGAGACCAGGGCGAAATCACTTGCTTAAGGTGACATGGCTACTTCAGAGCTGGGATTCAACCCTGGGCAGCTGCCCCGGAATCCACTTTTTTTTTTTTTACTTTCCATCTTTCCTCTCTCTTTTTTTTCTAATTGAAAATGTTGTGGTTGAGAGTCCGCCTGCCGATGCAGGGGACACGGGTTTGTGCCCCGGTCCGGGAGGATCCCACATGCCGCGGAGCGGCTGGGCCCGTGAGCCACGGCCGCTGAGCCTGCACGTCCGGAGCCTGTGCTCCGCAGCGGGAGAGGCCACAACAGTGAGAGGCCCGCGTACTGCAAAAAAAAAAAAAAAAAAAGAAAATGTTGATCTACAATGTTGTGTTAGTTTCAGGTGTACAGCAGTGATTCAGTTATCTATATATACACGCTCTTCTTTTCAGATTCTTTTCCATTATAGATTATTACAAGATATTGAATATAGTTCCCTGTGCTATATAGTAGGTCCTTGTTTATTTTATATAGAGTAGTGTGTGTCTGTTAATCCCAAATTCCCAATACATCCCCCACCCCCCCAGAATCCACTCTTGACCACTGTCTACCCACCGTGCCCCAGCACCTGGTGTCCGCAATATTTATTCGAGCGGGTGCTGGGGCCAGGCTCAGCGCTAAGCCCTTTACCCACAGCATCCCATGATTAGCCCCCTTTACAGCTGGGGAAACCAAGGCTCGGGGGTGAAGTAGCCCACTCAGATCATACTGTGTGACTGGCAGAGCCCAGGTCTGTCTGCCGCTCCTTGGCTGGCCACTGGGGGCCCGATTGCTGTGTTCCTTGTCACTGTACAGGCGCCAGTGGGATGGGCAGCTACCACGGCAAGCTCTCCTTCGACACCTTCTCCCACCCCCGCGCCTGCCTGCTGCGCCGCCCTGGGCTGGAGAAGGTCTACGCTCTCCGCTACCCGCCCCACACTCCACGCAACCTGAGGGTGCTGCTCGCAGCCATGGAGACCCGCAGCTGCAGCTGCGCCCTGCTCTGAGCCACCCTGCGCACAGGGGCTCCGAGCGTCCCTCCCAGCTCATGTCTACGAGTCCTCCGCTGCCGTGGCCACCTGAGGCTGGTGGAGACATGACCTGGGGTCCACGACACAGGGGGAAAACACCTGCCGGGGCCACGGCCCAGACCAGTGCTTGCCCTCCTCCCGCCTGGGGCTTCTCTTTTCAGGCCCTCAGCTGCCCCCCCCAGCCAGGATGGGCCAAGGTTTGGGAGCATCGGAAACAGTGCAGTAACCTGCCCTCCCGCTCCCATGCTGGCCACCTGTGTTCCGGGAGACGAGGGAAGATGTGGGCACCTCTCAGGACAGAAGGTGCCCTTTCTGTGGAGGGTGCAGAAGGGGTCCTGGCATCCGGTCCGTGACACACTGCGGGCCTGCTGTGACCTGGGTCGTCCCTGCCCTCTCTGAGCCTGGTTCCCTATCTGTTGCACAGAGGAGGTGATTAACACCTCCTGAGATCATCGTGAGGATTAAATTTTGGAGCTTAATTGCCGACTCCAGGCTCCAGGCGTCCTGTCTCCTCATTTGGGAGGGGGGAGGCTGCTTCCCTCTACTCTCTCCGCACCTCTCCCTCCAGGTCAGGTTGATGAGATGCCCACAGTAGGATCTCCCTTCCCTTCACCTCGGGCCTCTTAGGAGCTCTGAACTAGCTCCTGTCCCCCAAGTGGCTGGCCCTGGGCACCTTCCCCTCATCATGTCCCACACTGGACTCCTCCCCTTCCCTCTCCTGCTCATCCTCCTGGGCCCCCATGCCGTGGAGTGATCCCCCATCCACTCAGCCACAAAGCCAGACTCCCCGGCCTCCTGCTAGACACTCCCTTCTCACCTCCCAAGTCCCATCTTTAAGTAATTCTTGATGATTCTATAAAATACCACAGACTTCCCCAATCCACACACTAATCGCTGTGCCCCGGGTCATCCATCACCTACCCTCTTTCCCCGGGGCCCAGCCCTTCTCCTCAGAGATCTTCCCAAAGCCCACTGGACCATACTAGCCCTCAGCCTGAACCCCTTCAGTGGTTCCCCTGGCTCACAAGTCTGGACCCATAACAATCCTTGGGAGGCTCTGCATAGCCCTGTACACGCTCCCCCCCACCCGCCACTGCCAACCCATCCTTGCCCTCTTCTAACGCACTGGATGTGTCCTCCTTCTCTGGTGGACCTCCGCACAGAAGCTGGGCATGCTCTCTGGCCCTTCTGGTTCTGCTCGACTCCTCCTTGTGCTCTGCTTGGATATCATCTCCTCCAGGAAGCCCTCCCCGACCACCTTCCACTCCCCCCAACACACAGGCGGCCTCAAGGGCTTTCTCAGTGTCCGCAGCCTCCGGGGTCCCTCCGCCACACAATTCACTGGGAGGAAACACGGGTTTGGGGGCTGTTGAGGGACGGGACTCCCGGGTCATACAGATCTAGGAGTGGTTCAGGAGGCCGCACTTCTTAGATCTAAGGCTTAGGCCAAGTTACTACACAAGTCCGTGCCTCAGTTTCCCCATCTGTAAAGCGAAAATAATCGTTCCTCCCCACAGGGCTGCCGGGAGGATTAAATGAAGACGCCAGGATGAAGGTTTAGCATAGAGTAGGCATGGCTCCCGCGGGGAATCACCACAGGCTACGATTCTCATCACCGTTATCACACACGCCCCGCCGAGGCCAAGCGGCTGTCCTCCAGCCCAGGGCGCCGGGTCCGACATGAGCAGCAACCTTAAACCACGCCTCGGATGTCCCGCCTCCAAGAGCTCGGGAGTCCCGGCTCACTAGCTTCTCGCACCCAACCCGGCGACGCTCTACACCGCTTCAAGCGCCTGCCTGCTCCCCTAGCCAATCGGAGAAAAGATTTTTTCGATCCCGCCTCTTTCCGCTGCGCCACCAGCCAATCAGACCACACCATTAGAGTCCACGCCCAATGGCAGCATCCCAGGATGTAGGCTCCGCCTCTCGACGGACAGGCCCCTCGGCCCTGGAAGGAGAGGCAGCGTTTCAAGGTGGGTGTTCGGGGCTCAGGTGTTAAGGTCCAGCCTGGGCAGCGCGGCATCGGGGTCGAGTGTGCGGCCCCCGTTGGCTCCGCCGGCTCCGCGCCCGGGCTTTATCTCGGCCCGCTCAGAACCCGCGGCCTCTGTGTCCTTGAGCGTGCAGCGGGCGGGAAACCGGCACCGTCAGGGCGCATATGCACCTCCTTCGCCCGTCGGGTCAGAGGTCATGAGGAAGGTCGGGGAAGGAGCCGGGTTGGGTGCCTGGCCCTGAAGTCAGCGGTCAAAAGAAATGGTCCCGCTAGAGGTCACAGGTCACGAGAGGGGCACTTTTGGCCTCGGCTAAGTGCCAGGCTCTGGGCTAAACCCTTGGCATCTTCGAGCCTCCTCCATTCTCGTGACCTCCCATTTCACAAGTGAGAAAACCCAAGGTTACTTGGCAGGCTGGGAGACAGTTCCAGAAGGACCTTGATGCTTGGGAGAGGAATTTGATCTTGAGGGTTATTTAAGCCTTTAAAAGGTTCAGCAGGGGAGGGCTGGGGGTGTAAAGGGAGGGGTCTGGCCTGGGTTCACATCCTGGTCCCACCCCCTCAGTGTGTGACTTTGGGCAAGTCACTTAACACGACTGAGCTGTGGCTTCTCATCTGTGCCTCCCTCTGAGGTCATCACGTGGACAAAGTGACAGTGCGCGTGACCCCTAGCACAGTGCCTGGCATGGTGAGCTCTGAATAAACGCCGGTGGCAGGTGGCAGTGTTAACCTGGGTCAGGTTGGAGGCCGGGAGGGGCTGCACCTGGGAACAGGAAGCCCGTCTGTGCCTCTGACAGGAATGGGGGTGAGCAGGGACAAGCTGGCACAGTGGCACTGGGGTCAAGGGTCAAGGCTCCTGCAATGCTAGGGTTCCCGGGGGTGGGAGTGGGGAACCATGCCTGTCTGAGACCCACCTATGCCTCACTCTCTTCTTGCCCACAGATGCGCTGCCTGACCACGCCCATGCTGCTTCGGGCCCTGGCCCAGGCCGCACGTGCAGGTAGGACCAAGGGAGCCTTTCCTGGGTGTGAGGGGCCCAGCCTCCTAGCATGAGGTCGCATCTGCACAGCGTAACCCCTATCCTTGCAGGGCATCCCAGTGGCCGGAGCCTCCACAGAAGCACAGTGGCAGCCACCTACAGTGAGTCCCGGGGCGCCTCAAGCCTCAGGCTTTCTGATCATCGTCCTGCCAGAGGCAGGGGAGAAGGCCTGTGTTCTGGTCCTGGCTTTGCTGGGGGCTTGCCCTCTCGGAGCCTCAGTTTCCACTCTGTATAAAGAGGATGGTGATCAAGATTGAATATGATTCTTGGGGGCCGGGTCTGTCATTGCAGGGGGTGGAGGGCCTTCCATGTGGCTACACCGTGTGATCTCAGACCTTCCCTGTGTAGGACAAGGAGGGAGCTGCCAGGTGTGAGCCCTGGGAGCTGTGCCTCTTCATCAGGACCCCAGTACCCAAGCCCCTTCCAACCGCCATCAAGTCCTGGCTTGGATGGCCACACAGGCACAGGGAGAAGCTGGCGAGGACTGCCCAGAGCCTGAGGCTGGCCTCAAGGGTGCTCACTGAGGCGGGGGAGGTTTGGTGAATGAACAAACCCCTGGGGGGCCCAGCTGTTGCACCTAGAAGGAGGCCAGGCCTCGCCTCCCTGAGCTGGAGTCCTTGGGGAGGGCCTGTGTGAGGCCTGCTGCCACGGCCTCTCTGCCCGCCTCCCCTGCAGAATATGTGAACGTGCGGGAGCCCTCAATGGACATGAAGTCGGTGACTGACCGGGCAGCTCAGACCCTGCTGTGGACCGAGCTCATCCGAGGTGGGCCCTGGGGGGAGGGGGGCGGCCGGCTGGTCGGGGGCACAGATGTGTTAGGGAGGAGGGCCCCCTCCCACCGTGCCTGTGCCGCCCCCAGGCCTGGGCATGACCCTGAGCTACCTGTTCCGAGAGCCAGCCACCATCAACTACCCATTTGAGAAGGGCCCACTGAGCCCGCGCTTCCGCGGTGAGCATGCGCTGCGCCGGTACCCGTCCGGGGAGGAGCGCTGCATCGCCTGCAAGCTCTGCGAGGCCGTCTGCCCAGCCCAGGTGAGCCCCTGACCCCAACTGGCCGCCCCCGGCCCCTGCCGCTGGGAGAGGGAGGCCACAGCCTGCTGCAGAGAGAGTGAAGCGGGCAGCCCTGGGCCCGAACTCTGGGCCCCCTGCTGGGTGGGTGTCCCCGGAAAGTCCCTTTCCCGATCTGAGCCTCTTCCCCCCGTGAATGGGAGCCGACTCAGAGGCAGTGAGTCAGGGGAGGGAAACTTCCAGCCCTGAGCAGGCCACGTGACACACGTGGGTCCTGCCCTTGGGGGTCTGGTCGGGGGCGTGAAACCCAGGCCTCGAGCCACGAGGCGGCACCTGAGGGTTTCCACTTTTACCCGGATGCAGCAGCCGTTTCAGGAGCACTGCCTGTGTGCCTGCCACAGGACTGGACCCAGGGACACGTGTGCCACAGCCGAGGCCCTCACTGCCCCCGGTTGCTGCTCCTTTGAGCCCCTGGCATCTGGTTCTGTCGGAGGGTCCCACACAGACTGTTAGTGCAGAAACAGACAGACACAGCTGGGGCTCTTGGGCTGGCGGATGTGCCCGGCAGGAGCCCAGCAGGCTCAGGGGTCCTCACGGTCCACACAGCGACCCCCTCCCAGCGGCCGCTCCAGGCCACATCTCTGTGACTCCGGATGGCTGCTGTCCACGACCTGCCTCATTTCCTGGACCACTCCCAGGTCCTGCAGGCCACAGGTTGTGGCCTTGCTGTCCCCAGCCTAGCCACCGACCTGGAGCACGTAGGAGAGCCCTGAAAAAATAATAACAGTGGTGGCATCCAGACAGTGAGTGCCGGCTGTGGACCAGGCACTGAGCCAAACTCATGACTCATCTCTGCAACAACTCTAGGAGGTAGAGATTATTATCCCCATTTTTATAGATGAGGAAACGGAGGCACAAAGAGATGAGGCTAATAGCCAAAGGTCCCACTATGAGTGGTGGGCATTACACTCCTGGGGACATCTGAGGGCCTTTGCCACATCCCTTTGAAGGTCCTCCCAGCTGTGGGAGGCCCCAGGCCACCCCTTCCCCCAGCTGGTACAAGTGTACACCCAGGAAGTGAGAGTTAAGGACCTGTGTTTGAGTCTGGGCTCTGCCCCTCACTTACTGTGTGGCTTCGGGAAACCCCTCAACCTCTCTGAGCCTCAGTTTTCTCATCCATTAAATGGGGATAACTAGATGTAATTGGGAAGGTTGTTCAACATGCAACCGACAGTAATGGGGCATTTTTTTACCGGGTGGGACCCCTTGGGTCTGCAGGTGCTATGGTGAGCAAGGCAGGCAACGGCCCTCTCCTTGTGGGACTCACGTTCTCAGGCAGGAGGTGCTGGCCGTTAACAAACAAGAGAATGTCAGCTAGGGCAAGCGCTCAGAGGCCGACGTCACAACCGCGCCGGGCGGCCTGTTAGGAGAGGGGTCAGGAAAGGTACACGCGGGCCGAGAGTGGATGACAGAGGGTCCGCTCTGTAGGCCCCGGGGGGCCAGTCCCGCAGGAGTGGGAATGAGCCGTGGCGGGGGCTGGATCCTGTGCCTGGGGCCAGCGTGGCTGGCAGGTGACAGTACCCTGTGCCACCCCCCAGGCCATCACCATTGAGGCTGAGCCTCGGGCCGATGGCAGCCGCCGGACCACACGTTACGACATTGACATGACCAAGTGTATCTACTGCGGCTTCTGCCAGGAGGCCTGCCCTGTGGACGCCATCGTTGAGGTGAGCGGGCCCCGCGGCGGGGGAGGCCGGGGCGGAAGCTCCTCGGAGGGGCCTGACGTGGCTGCGCCTGCTCCCCCGCTCGCAGGGCCCCAACTTTGAGTTCTCCACGGAGACGCACGAGGAGCTGCTCTACAACAAGGAGAAGCTGCTCAACAACGGGGACAAGTGGGAGGCCGAGATCGCCGCCAACATCCAGGCCGACTACCTCTACCGGTGACCGGCCCGCCGGCTGGCCCGAGGTCCCCTTCTGCCCAATAAAAGAGCTCTGACCTCCCCACCACCTCTGTCATCAGTCCGCCGTCCAGGCCGAGACCGTCCGCGGCCTGACCACGGCCTGTGGCTTCCTCCATTGGACCAGGTCCTCGGGCAGAGTCGCCCTCCTGTGCGACTCTGTGGGACCTGCCAGGCCCTCCCCATGGCTGGGCCCGGGCCCGCGGCAGTGTGTGGCCCACACATCTTCCTGGGCATGTTCCCCAAGGCTCCGCAGGCTGGAGGTCGGCCCAGGTCCACTGTTCCCATAATCCTGTGTGCCCAAGGGCTGGGGCTGGGGCTGGGGCTGGGGCCTGTCCTCTCCTGAGGGCCACCCACAGCTGAGACCCTAAGGACCTAGAGCCTCTCGCAAGCCCGTAGGCAGAAATACATCAAGAGCAGGAACTTGGAAAGGCCAGAGCATCCTTGCTGGGAGGCAGGGGAAGGATGCTCGGGGGGGCGGGGGGTGACAGTCACGAGGGGGTGACCCAGGCCCTGCTGCCTGTGAGCTGGCTCTGCCTCTTCTCCAGCCACATCCGCTTTTCTCCCCAGCTTCCCCAGACCAGGCTGCTGGCATGGCTTCTGCCGCTCAGGACTTCCTGCTTTGCAGTCCCAGCCAAGTGACATGGTTCCTTCTGGGGCCACACGCAAGCCCAGTGGCAGCAGAGTAGCCAAAAACAGCCCCCTCTAACTTGGTGCTAAGAGGTGTGAGAGGATTTCAATTCATTCTCAGCAGTGAGGAAACTGGCTCAGAGGGGCGAAGTGTCTTGCTCAGGATCACACAGCACACATCTGATGAAAAAACTAATTCGGGCCTGAGAGATCTCGGAGTTCCCTTTCTCCATTATTTCCAAAAGTGCTTTTTACAAAACACTGATCTCCCAAGATGCTTCTTGGAAGGGTGTTCTAGGGACCAGTAAGTGTGGGAAATGCCCCAAGTGCCTCTCCCCTCTGGGCCAGGCACAGCATGATAGCACATTCAAGGCTCTGAGAAGGCCTGCAGCAAAGAAACCCAGTTTACCCAGCTCATTACCAGGAAGCCCCTTTTCTCAGATCCCCTGCTGACACCTGGACCTACTTACCAGGCCACGATGGGCCATCTCCTGATGCAGAAGTGGCCCAGGACTTGTGTGGGCCCCACCACTGGCCAAGGTTTTGGGGTCCTTTGAACCCACAAAATTGCATAGAGGTGAGAAGTGCAGGACCAGGAAGGAAGACTTGAGCCCGGGGAGTGTCCACGAGTCCAGCACCACTAGTCCTGCTGGCTGCTGGGGGCAGGAGCTCTCCAAAAACAAGGCCAGTTGTAAGAGGCAGGCTTGAAAATTCTAAATCGCCTCTCATTTTGCTTTTCCCACACATAACCAGCACTAGATGCTTGACGTGGAGCCTCTATCTGTACGCAGGTAAATAGAATACTTTCATTTAAAGTGGATGAGTCTAGGGACTTCCCTGGCGGTCCAGTGGTTAAGACTCCACACTTCCAGTGCAGGGGCTGTGGGTTCGATCCCTGGTTGGGGAACTAAGATTGCCCATGCCATGCAGCACAGCCAAAAAAATAAATAATCAAATGGATGAGTGTATCCAGCTCCTGACTTGATTCTCTCCCTTACTGCTGTGTCAGAGTGCAGCTCTAACGCCATTTTGTAACATGATAGAGTTCCAGTTTGCCCTGAACAGGAAGTATTGACCCGAGGCCCCCACCGTTACTCAGTTTGGTTGTGTCGAGGTTACTCCTTGAAAGTAGCCCCTCCGTGCCCCAGAAAGTGTCTCCCACTTTGCTGAAGACACTAGCCTTGGCTGTGACTCAGTTGCCAGCGCCCAGCTCTGGGGCTCCGTTTGCCCACCCTCCCCCCCACCTCTCACAGGCCCTTGCCCTGTCGGGGTTCAAGAATCACCAGAGCTGAGGGGCCCCAACGGGTGCAGGCTTGGCCTGTCCAAAGTGCAGGCAGCTGGACAGTCGTGAGCCCCAGGTTGTGGGTGCTGCGATAGGACAAACTGCACGGAGCTCAGTAGCAGCAAGGTCATGGGGACACATCCAGCCACAGGAGGAGTGACAGCCAGGGCAGAGCATTGCCCAGTGCCTGCTGGGTGCGGGTCCCAGGCCCTGGCCCTTGGTGTCCTGCTGCCATTGAGGAAAGAGGCCCAGAGAAGGGCAGCCACCCGCCCAAAGGCCCAGACCACTGGACCTGGAGTCCAAGGTGGTGGTCAGAAGCAGGAAGCTATAAGGACCTGTGTAATTGCGTGCGGCCTCACGCAAGGGGGAGGGGGTCCTAGAGGTGGGGACACGTAGGTGTTGGGCCCCAGGCCTGAGCATATTGGGGTCTAATCAGCCCAGTGAGCCCTCTAGATGGTGGAGATCCCACCCTGTAGCCCCGGAGCTGGGCCTAGGCTGGGCATCTCCCCACATCCCGGCCACGTAGATGTGCGCGGTTGGTGCTGGTCAGTGTCTGCTCCAGCCTCCGTGCCTCCTCGCCCGTATTAGGCGGCCCACAGCTCCGAATGGTCTCCCAGCCTGGAGCGAGGAAGCGAGGCCGCCAGGCAATCCCAGCCCAGGGCCTGCCTCCGACCGGCGCTCCAGCTCCCAGGACTCCGGGTGGGGGTTCGGGGCGGGTCAGGGGCGGAGCTTCCCTGGCTCCGCCCCTCCCGGCCCCGCCCGCCGCGGAAAGTGAGTTGCGTGGGCGCCGCGGCGGGGATCTCAGAGCTGGGAGTGCAGAGCTGCGCAGAGCAGCGCCGCGTGCAGCCGACCCGGGGGTAAGTGCCCCAGCTGGGGCTGCAGAGCCCCCAGTTCTGCCTACCACCCTCGCTTCCCACTGCCCCGGGAAGCGGGGGGTGTCGTGGTGCCCCAACCCAGCTGGGTCAGTAGAGGCAGCCCAATCGTCCGGCCCGCGGGTGTCAGCCGTTGCTGGGGGCCACAGAGGCGACTAAGAGGAGAAAGAAGAGGCGAATGGGGGTGTTAACAGCCTATAACAAACAAGTAGTATTGAGCTCAGCTGTGCCGGGCCAGGTGGTGCTCAGAGCTTTCTCTGCTGCATCTTCCTGGCAAGGAGGGACCCATTCTACAGATGAGGAAACTGAGGCCCACCCAACTAGGAAGAGGCGGAGCTAGAAGAGAGCGCACGCAGACCCTCGTCTCCAGCCCAGCTCGTCGTGGCGGGCCAGGGGCTCAGAGGAGAGATCTGGTGGTTTTCTGGAGGAGTTGGCCTTAAGCCTCCAGCCTCCCAAGGGAGCAGGAGGAGAGGGGCACAGAATGACTAGAGTCTGGACCCTGAAGGATGGAGGCACCTTCATTTGTTCTGTAAATGTCTCTGGGGTGGCCCCTGGCTCAGGAAGGGGTCAGGGAGGATGAGGGGGTGGGGATGAGACAGTGGAGGCCTGAAATGCCAGGGGAGGGATCTGCCCAGGTCTCTGCACCCCTGTGCTCACCATGGCCTGTCCCGTCCAAGGGACGTGCCCAGCCCGCAGGGCTGCTGCCCTGCCTGGATCCCCAGACCTAGCTCCCTACAACCCCCGTTTGGCCAGCCCAGCCTTTTGGGGTACCTGGGGCAGAGAATAGCCCTCCCCTGAGCGCATACTGTGGGCTGGGACTTCCAAACCTGCAGCCCCAGGGCCTGGCTTCTGCCTGGCTCCGTCACCTGCTGACCCGTCTATAAAACAGGGCTACAGTGCCCCCTCCGCCAAGGATTGCTGTTAGATTTAAATGAGATATTGTGGGCGAGGGAGTTACATGGGGGCCCTTGTTATTTTTATCTCCCCACCTAGGTCCTGTCTCTGGCGGGGTGGCCAAGTCCCATTCACCCAAAGAGGAAGTGGAGGCCCAGAGAGGGTGAGAGACTCCCCAAAGAACACACAGCTAATCACAGCTTGGTAGGGCTCAGAGCCTTGGTCCCTGGCCCTCTTGCCCACCCTTCCCTGTTCAGGGCCTGGTGCTTCCACAGCCCGCAGCTGTCTCTCCCCATTCTCTCTTGTATTCTCCCGGGGCTGGGGAAGGGGCTGCTTTTCCTTTTTTTTTTTTTTTCTTTTACATTTAAGTAAACCAGACCCAGGAGAGGAAGTGACCAACTAGGCAGGCCCCAGCCCAGCCCAGACAGCAGGCAGGGTGTCAGATGTTCACCCTCTCAGCGGGGCTCTGGCCTGTTCCTGTCCCCTCCCCTGCCCCGCTCAATTTGCGAGCTAAGGAAACTGAGTCCCACAGAGGGGCAGGGGCCGGCCCTGAGCTCCAAGGGCAGTGGCCATGGAGCCCTGGCTTGTGGGCTGGGCGTCTACAGGGCCCAGGGAGGCCACCCTGGCGCTCCCCCTGCCCTGCGGGTGGCGTTTAAGCAAAGGCCTGGCCAGGCCCTTCCTGCCCTTTTCAGTTTCCACAGTTTCACTTTTGTTGGTTTCGACACCTGGAGGGCTCCTCCCTCGGCCCTACAAGCTCGGCTGCCGCTGGGCAGCCCGGGCCTCAGGGGAAGGTCCCGCTTCCTCAGCGCCCTCTGCCTGTCCTCTCTACCCTTCCTGAGTCCCAGAGGAGGCCCCCACCCCTCAGCGCCCACAGACCCGCAGGGAGGGAGGAGGGCCCTGGCTGCCTGTGGGGATGGGGCGGACCTCAGCCCTGCTGTTCCTGTCAAGGTTGCTCCCCAGGGTGGAAAGGCGAGGGCAGTCAGGTGGCCGGCGCTGGAGGTGGCCCTTGGCCTGGGGCCCCGAGGATGTGTAGGATCTCGGGTGAGGGCAGGTCACAGAGAGGGGACAGCAGGAGCAGGGGCCAGGTGTGAGAAGAGCCAGTGTCCCCAGGAGCCACTAGGGGTGGGGGGTAGGGGTCTCAGACGGGGCAGAGCCAGCTGGGAAGGAGCTTGACGTTGGACTGTGGGTCCGGCTGTAAGGTCAGCTCGCCGCTTACTTCCTGTGTGACCTCAGCACCCCGCTAAGCCATCCTGGGCCTCAGTCTCCCCATCTGTCAGATAGGGGTGGTAGCGGGACCTTGCAGGATCATGTGAACCCAGAATTCACACCTGGTGGGGAACTGCCTGGGACCCCACCCGCCTGAGCTCCCACCCCTGTAGGCCCCGCAGGACCATGGGCTCCATGTTCCGGAGTGAGGAGGTGGCGCTCGTCCAGCTCTTCCTGCCCACAGCTGCTGCCTACGCCTGCGTGAGCCAGCTTGGGGAGCTGGGCCTTGTGGAGTTCAGAGACGTGAGTGGGGCCGGGGTGGGCGTGAGGGGAGGCCTCGTTCTTGGGTGTCCCATACGGTGGACCATCTCCCCCAGACTGACCCCCGGCCCTGCTTGAATCCCGGCAACCTCTGCCATATATACTTTGCTCTCAGGCTGGCTTTACTCGTGGCTGAGACCACCCTGTGCCAGCCTGGGTTCAGCCAGGCCTCCTGGGCCCTGCCTCACCCTTCCCAGGCCACATGGGGTCTGGTGTGTCTTCAGCTGGGCATCTGGAGGGTCACAGCGTACTCAGCACCTTTCTGGGGGAGGCAGCTATGGCCTGAGGAGAGCCGGGCCTGGGCCCTGGCGGGGGGACCTCCTTGGCCCTCTGCCTGGAAAACTGATCCCTCCGTTTGGCAACCACAGCTCAATGCCTCGGTGAGTGCCTTCCAGAGACGTTTCGTGGTAGATGTTCGTCGCTGTGAAGAGCTGGAGAAGACCTTCAGTGAGTTGGCCCTGGGCCCACACCCCAGGCACACTTCCTGGAGGAGGCGCCAGTCAAGCTTGGTCTGAAAGGAAGAGTCCGAGTTGCCCAGGCGGACGGCAGAGAAGGGAGGTCCCGGCCAGGCCCTGCAGAGCCAGGACGGGGCAGCTGGGATCTTTGGGGTGTTCTTGGGTGAGCTGAGCAGAGGGTCCAGGCCAGGCCCAGCTTGGAAGAGGCCTTGAATACCAAATGAGGGCTCGGGACTTCACCCTCTGGGTGCCAGGAGCTACCCGTAGGTTCCTAAGCAGGAGAGAAGCGTGGACAGAACTTTTTCTGCTGCAGATGGACTGAGATGGGCAGAGGCCAGGGTCCTGGGTCAGGTGCCCCCAAGGAGCAGCTGCTTGGCCCCGGGCAAGAGGGACCCCTGCCTTGGGTTCTATTCTGGAAACGCCTCTTAGGAGGGTCCTGCAAGGTGGGAGGATAGAGCATGTCTGTTTAATGGTTAGATTGACCGATAGGTTTTAAGTCATCAGACAGGTACCCTGTGGGCCTCCATGCAAGCTCTCATCCCCTGCAGTGCTAGGGCCACCTGCCGGAAGACCGCTATGGGACCCAGGCCAGGGGCTGGGGACGGAGAGCAGCCCAGAAGAGCCCCAGGGCGGGGGGAGGCGGAGAAGACCTGCAGGGATGGAGGTTTAGCCTGAGGTTTTTCCGGGGTCTCAGACTCAGTGAATCAGTTAGTTGGTGGCCAGCAGAGTTTGGGGTGGCAGTTGGAATTCCCTAGATGTTAGCCATCCCTTGGCTAATAGTGGCCATTGGCTGGTGGTGGCTCCTGAGCCGGCTCCCCAATGCCCGTCCCTCTGCACCCAGCCTTCCTGCAGGAGGAGGTACGGCAGGCTGGGCTAACGCTGCCTTTGCCTGAGGGGGCGCTGCCGGCGCCCTTGCCCCGCGACCTTCTGCGCATCCAGGAGGAGACGGATCGCCTAGCACAGGAGCTCCGGGACGTGCGGGGCAACCGGCAGGCTCTGCGGGCCCAGCTCCACCAGCTGCAGCTCCACTCGGCTGTACTGGGCCAGGGCCATGGCCCCTTGGTCAGCTCCGGCCCGGGGAAGGGCGTGGGGAGGGGCGGGGGCCCCAGGCCCCACCTGGGCCGGGACTCATGGCGCCTCTCGGCTCCTAGTTGGCAGCCAGCCACACAGATGGGCCCCTAGAAAGAACACCCCTGCTCCAGTCCCCCGGGGGGCCGCACCAGGACCTGAGGGTCAAGTAAGTGAGGGGCAGCTTCGCTCTCTTTCCGGTTGGTGCAGGGGTGAGGCAGGCCAGCTCGGACTTCTTGTCCAGGGCCCTCGTGCAGCCGCCCTCAGGCCTGGACTTCCCTTTGCCCCTGGGGGTCTCTTCTGGCCCTGCCTGGCGGGCCCCTGCCTCCTCTGTGCGGACGGGGGCAGTGTGCCTGGCCCGGGTGCGGCGGAGGGAGGCCGGAGCAGCCCCTGCCCAGCCCTGCCCGTCCCTGCAGCTTCGTAGCAGGTGCCGTGGAGCCCCACAAGGCCGCCGCCCTGGAGCGCCTGCTCTGGAGGGCCTGCCACGGCTTCCTCATCGCCAGCTTCAGGGACATGGAGCAGCAGCTGGAGGGGCCCGTGACGGTGAGTGGGCCGGGCGCGCAGGCTGGGGTGCGTGCTGGGCGGAGCCGGGACTGCAGGGTGATGTGTGCCCTGCTCCGGCAGGGTGAGCCTGCGACGTGGGTGACCTTCCTCATCTCCTACTGGGGCGAGCAGATCGGGCAGAAGATCCGCAAGATCACTGACTGGTGAGCCCCCGTCGGGTGGGGGGCTGGCCCCCCGCTGCCCTCGTGCCCGGGCCCCTGCGTGTCACCTCCACCGAGCCCGCTCTGTCTGCCACACTGCCCTGTGGGCTCCCTTTAGACTCAACCTCTGCAAGCCCTGGACCCTGTGCCCACCTCACTTCCCTGCTCCTCCCTGCCAGCTTCCACTGCCACGTCTTCCCATTTGTGGAGCAGGAGGAGGCCCGCCGCGCAGCCCTGCAGCAGCTGCGGCAGCAGAGCCAAGAGCTGCAGGAGGTGGGTGCCCGTGGCCTGGCTGCAGCCCTGCCTGCCCCCCGGCCCTCCCCTCCTGACACCCCTCCCTCCCCTCCTGACACCCCTCCCCCGCCCCCCAGCTCCTCCTCCCCC
>NW_021703784.1:102405477-102517482 GCF_005190385.1 Monodon monoceros
CCCCCCCCGCCCCTCCTCCCCCTGCCACTCCTCCTGACCCCCTGCTCTGGTCGCAGGTCCTGGGTGAGACGGAGCACTTCCTGAGCCAGGTGCTGGGCCGGGTGCAGACACTGTTGCCGCCCTGGCAGGTGCAGATCCGCAAGATGAAGGCCGTGTACCTGGCCCTCAACCAGTGCAGCGTGAGCACCACGCACAAGTGCCTCATCGGCGAGGCCTGGTGTGCCACGCGCGACCTGCCCACCCTGCAGCAGGCGCTTCAGGGCAGCTCGGTGAGCATGGGGGGTGGTCTCCCGCCCTCCCCTACTGCCAGGCAGGGGCTGGTTTCCTCCACACAACACATCTCCCATTCCCGGTGCCATCAGCGCCGTGCCTTTGCCGGGGCTCATCCTCCTCCAGGGAGTCCACTGTGATGGCCCTGGCCCAGCAAGCCCTCTCCCTGCCCCGACTTCCCAGAGGCCCTGGGATGGGCCGTCACACCCTGGAAGCTGCACTGGGTGTTAAGTTAGAAACCGGGTTCAAATCCAGGCTCTGCAGGTACTGGCCCTGTGACCTTGGGCCAACTGGAGGGAGCCTTGGGCTCATCTGTGAAATGGGGTTGCTGACCCTGCTTCCAGGGGTCGCCGTGCTAGGTGCTCACCTGTGGCCATGGGGCTCCCTCTCCTGGGCCACCTGGGTGGGAAGAAGCACGCTTCTGTTTCCCGAGTGACTTTTGGGCCAATCTCTGGCCCTCCCTGAATCCCCCTGAACTGGGGCAGGTGGGGCTGGTCATGCTGTTTCACAGGGAGAGGAGGGGCTGCCCTGGGTCCCCTGGCTCCCACCCAGCGAGTCCCCACAGTGCTCTCCATCTCTAGCTGGCCGTGGCTGGAGGGTCCGAGCGTCCCTGAAGGCCCCTGCCATCAGTCTTGTCTGTCTGTCTGCCTGCCGGGTGCCCCAGAGCGAGGCGGGTGTGAGCGCCGTGGTTCACCGCATCCCCTGCCGGGACATGCCCCCCACACTCATCCGTACCAACCGCTTCACGGCCAGCTTCCAGGGCATCGTGGACGCCTATGGTGTGGGCCGCTACCAGGAGGTCAACCCCGGTGAGAGCCACCACATCCCCAGCCCCGGCCTTCGGGAGGCTCAGCTGCTGCCCTGGGTGGAAGCATGGGAGGGCTGCGTCACCACCTGGGCCTGTCCCGCCCTCCTGAGATGAGAGGCGCACTCCCGGTCATGTTCTTGGGGGTCCAGTGGAGGCACTTCACGTTTATCCCCTGCAAACACCCCCACTGCCCTGCTGTTAAGCTAACAGGGGAACCAGCAGAGTTGTGCAAAGGATAGTAGCTTTGCAGTAGGAATGGACCAGGTTGGAGGTCCTACTCACTTACTTTGATGAGTTTCTTAGCTTCTCTGAGCCTCAGTTTCCTCATCTATAAAATGGGGATGATGGTACATACCTGAGCAGTGTTGGGAAGATTAATGATCGCCAAAGGTTGCGAACCAGTGGTCCACGAGGCCAGCATCAGTCTGCAGACATGTTTTGCTTGGCCATGTTGTCTGGCCACGTTGAAGGGTTTGAATTGGGTGCAGCCCCAGGTCAGGTTCTCCCAGAAGCAGACCCTGAGATGGGGTCTCTGATGCAAGTGGCCTATTAAGAGAGGTGTTCCTGGGAGAAACCAGTAAGGGACCTTAGGGGACGGGGAAGCAGGCAGGAAGGGGAGAGCTGAGTAGGGCCAGCCTCCGCCTGAGCCTGCAGGGAGCTCTAGAGCGTGAAGGACACTATGGTGCGTCCACCTCAAGGCTGATGAGCAGGGCTTTCAAACCCAGCGCCCTCAGTCGTCTGCCAGCCCTCGCGGGTGGGCAGTGAGGCCGTCAGCTCCAGGCACGTCCACCTGGGTGCTCACTGGCCTGGCGAGGCTGCTGCTCTCTAAGTGGCCCACTGGGCAGAGGGTTGCACAGAGCTGCCAAGGGAGCTGCGGACGCCTGGGCAGAGCCTCAGTGTCTGCTGTGGGTGCCAGGGTTTAAAGTGGGAGTTTTCGCAAAAGTCTGCATTTTCTCAAGACTGGCGAAAAGTGAGAGATTTGGCGACATGGCCCACCTCCAACAGGCTGGAGCTGGGTGGTGGCAGCCCCCTCCCGTTTGCCAGTGCCCGTCCCGAGGGCAGCAGGCACTGGCTTTCCTCCCTTCCTGGCCCCCTCCTCCTTCCTGAGGCCTGTGGGACCTGGCCTGTCATCCGCCAGGTTCCTCTCCCTCCAGACACCACCCTCCCTGCAGAAGGCTGGCTGCGGTGTGGCCAGTGGCCCAGCATCCCCCGTGTCACTGGGTAGGGGCTGCAGTGCATCTCTGTGTGAGCCCAAAGAATGGGTGTGAGGGTGAACCGTGATGAGGTCCCTTGTGGGAGGTCAGGGAGGGGTCCTGCCTCATCCAGTGGGCAAGAGGCAGGGTTTGGGATCCCCGGGGCGGTACAGGCAGCACATAAGGATGGAATCCAGGGCCGTGTGGACTGAGACCAGGGTCACGTGGTCCTCTGGGGCCTGCTGACCCTGCAGGACCAGCATCTGGGAGCCTGGCGTGGGGCCCCCAGCCTATTTCACCTGCCCGTAGTCCCTCTGCGTTAGCGGATGCCAGTCTGGTTAGAGCAGGCCTGATCACCAGATATCCACGGTTGGTAATATGCCACCAGCTCTCAAAGCAGTAGCTTTGCGGAGGTATTCGTTTCCTAGGGCTGCTGTAACAAAGCCTCACAGATGGGGCGGCTGAAATGATAGGTATTTATTGTCACTCAGTTCTGGAGGCTGGAAGTCTGAGATCAAGGTGTCGGCAGGGCTGGTTCCTTCTGAGAGCTGTGAGGGAGAATGTGTTCAGGCCTCTCTCCTTGGCTTGCAGACAGCTGTCTTCATGTTCGTATGGCATTCTCCCAGTGTATGTGTCTAAGGTCTAAATTTCCCCATTTTTATAGGGACACCAGTTATATTTGATTAGGACCCACCCTAATGACCTCATTTTCACTGGGTTACAACTGTAAAGGTTGTATTTCCAAATAAGGTCACTGTCTAAGGTACTGGGGGTTAGGACTCCAACATATCTTTTGTTGGGGTGGGGGACACAATTCAACCCATAACTGGGATGTGCGTTAGAATCCTAACACCTATGAGAAAATTTCCCCTAAAGGGAAGCTGAGGCCCCAGAGGTTAAGTGACCAACTCGGCCTTCTGGAACTTGCCATGTGCCAGCCAGGACTACCACTGTGGTCTCTGTGCTTCTGCTTTAAGCTCTTCTCATAAATAATAATAGCTAGAACTGCTAACGTTATATTGAGCATTTATGGTCTCCCAGGTACTGTCCATGGATAAAGTCATTTATAACAGCCCTATAAAGTGGTGGTATTTTTATCTCCATTTTGCAGATGGGGAATGGAGGTTCAGAGAGGTTAAGATACTAGCCCAAGGTTGCACAGCTAGTAAGTGCCTGGATCTTGAGTGCAGGCAGGCGGTGTGGCATCCCTGCCTGGCTACACCACCTTCATGTCTCCTGGGGCCCCGGAGCCTGGCTTGGGGAGCCTGTGTGGCATCCTGTACAGGGATGGGGGTCCTGGCTGACCGCGTGGCCCCTCTGCCCGCAGCACCCTACACCATCATCACCTTCCCCTTTCTCTTCGCCGTCATGTTCGGTGACGTGGGCCACGGGCTGCTCATGTTTCTCTTTGCCCTGGCCATGGTGCTGGCCGAGAACCGGCCAGCCGTGAAGACGGCGCGGAACGAGGTGAGGGGCGATGGGGTGGGTGGTACGGGGCGGGGCGGGGGGGGGGGGGGGGGGGGGGGGGGGGGGTCCGGGCACAGCAGGGGGCCCAGGCCGGATCTCGCCACGCCTCTCTGCACCCCCAGATCTGGAGGACCTTCTTTGAGGGCCGCTACCTGCTCCTGCTTATGGGCCTGTTCTCCATCTACACCGGCTTCATCTACAACGAGTGCTTCAGCTGCGCCACGGCTGTCTTCCCCTCAGGCTGGAGTGTGGCGGCCATGGCCAACCAGTCGGGCTGGAGGTGAGGCCCGGCCGTGCCCGCCCCGCAGCCCGGAGGCCCCCGGGCCCCTGACCAGCCCGCCTGCTCTTGTCACAGTGACGCCTTCCTGGCCCAGCAGCCACTGCTCTCCCTGGACCCCAATGTCACCGGCGTCTTCCTGGGACCGTACCCCTTCGGCATCGACCCGGTGAGTCCCGGCCACCTGTCGGAGGCGGTGGTGGGCAGGAGGGCGGGTCCGGGGCTCCCCGCTCGCCCAGCCCCTCCCAAGCACCAGGCCCAGTTCCGGGTACAGGAGGCAGGAGCCCCCCTAGACCAGGGCCTGCGTGGCAGGGGGGCCTGCACTGCAGCCACTTGAAAAGCAGAGAAGCGAGTCCCAATGAGGGCAGCGTTCTGTAGTCCCCTCTGTGCCAGGCAGGCACCGTTCTGAGCCCTTGTTGAATCGACTTGATGTCTAGTGCTCGTGACAGCTCCACGGGAGCACGTCAGTACCGTCCCCATTTTACAGGTGAGGAAGCTGAGGTTACACGCCCAAGGTCACCCAGCTAGGAAGAACTGGGGTGGGGGCCCAGGCTGCCCGGCCCAGTCTGTGCTCTTAACTGCTCCCCTCTGCTGCCCCTCGTCGGGCAGGTGACGGGTTGTACGGAGGCCCTGGAGGGGCAGACAGGCCGATGGGAGTGACTCGGGTGGGGAGGCCCCTTCACGACACCCATCCCTCCTGCCACCACAGGTCTGGAGCCTGGCTGTCAACCACCTGAGCTTCCTCAACTCCTTCAAGATGAAGATGTCCGTCATCCTGGGGGTCACCCACATGACCTTCGGGGTGGTCCTGGGAGTCTTCAACCACATGTGGGGACCGGGGGCCTTGGGGTGGGGGGCCAGGCAGGGCCAGGGCGACCTGGTGACCCGGCTCCCGTCCTGCCCCAGGCACTTCGGCCAGTGGCACCGGCTGCTGCTGGAGACCCTCCCCGAGCTGGTCTTCCTGCTGGGGCTGTTCGGCTACCTCGTCTTCCTGGTCGCCTACAAGTGGCTGCGAGTCACGGCCGCCAGCGCTGCCTCGGCCCCCAGCATCCTCATTCTCTTCATCAACATGTTCCTCTTCTCCAGCAGCCCCACAAACCGGCCGCTTTTCTCCGGGCAGGTAGGCTGGGGCGGGGGTGGGGGGTGGGGCGGCTCACACCCCGCCCTGGGGCCCCCTGGTGGCTGGGCCTCTCAGCTGCAGGATCCTCGTCTGAGAAGTGGGATGCAGGCCTGAGGCCGTGAGACAGGGAGGTCGAGGGGCCTCCCTGGGAGCTCCCAGCAGGGGTGGTGGCTTCTATGCCCAGAGGAATTCCACACGGGGCGAAGTCTCTGCCTGGTGAGGGGCCCTGGGCTGGAGTGGGCTGCGGGCTCCCCGGGCCCCTGGGGAATCGCGTGGCCCAAGCTGGCCGGTGGCTCGCAGGGGCGCCCTGACCATCGCCCCCTCCTCCCCTGCAGGAAGTGGTGCAGCCCACGCTGGTGGTCCTGGCCCTGGCCATGGTGCCCGTCCTGCTGCTTGGCACGCCCTTGTTCCTGCATCGGGAGCACCGCCGCTGCTACTCTCGGAGGAGGCAACAGCCGGTAGAGGCAGGGGAGCCTGGGGGTGGGGTCCTGTCCGGGACGTGAGCCCCATCTGGGGCTGGGGGTCTGTGATGCCGCTGCACCACCTCTAGGATAAGGACACAGCCGGGCTTCTGGACCTGCCTGACACGTCCCTGGCCAGCCAGGGCTCTGATGAGGAGAAGGCAGGATGCCCAGGGGACCAGGCGGAGGCCGAGGTGGGTATGGTGCCTTCCTGAGTAGGGGATGGCTTCTGGCCCCACTTGCCCCTCACTGCCACCTGTCCCCCCAGTTTGTCCTGTCCGAGGTGTTCATGCACCAAGCCATCCACACCATCGAGTTCTGCCTGGGCTGCATCTCCAACACGGCCTCCTACCTGCGCCTTTGGGCCCTGAGCCTGGCCCACGCCCGTGAGTCCCGGCTCCTTCCCACACCCGGCTGCTGGATGCGTGGCCCCCTCTGGTCGCTTCTTTTTTTTTTTTTTGCAGTATGCGGGCCTCCCACGGTTGTGGCCTCTCCCGTCGCGGAGCGCAGGCTCCGGACGCGCAGGCCCAGCGGCCATGGCTCACGGGCCCAGCCGCTCCGCGGCATGTGGGATCTTCTCAGACCGGGGCACGAACCCGTGTCCCCTGCATCGGCAGGCGGACCCTCAACCACTGCGCCACCAGGGAAGCCCTGGTCGCTTCTTAGTATCCCTGTCTGTAAAGGGGGGACGTCGGAGGAGGTCCCCCGCTGGCCCACGGGGAGGGCGGGCTTCGGGACTCCGAGGTGGCTTGGTGGTCCCCACGGTTCCCTCCTCCACCTGCAGAGCTGTCACAGGTCCTGTGGGCCATGGTGATGCGAGCCGGCCTGAGCCTGGGCGGCGAGATGGGTGTGGCGGCTGTGGTGCTGGTCCCCGTCTTCGCCGCCTTCGCCGTGATGACCGTGGCCATCCTGCTGGTGATGGAGGGGCTCTCGGCCTTCCTGCACGCGCTGCGGCTGCACTGGTGAGTGGCCGCCTGGCTGGTGTGGGCAGCACGGTGGGGGGGGGGGGCGGGGGGGGGGGGGGGCGTCCCCTCACCCGCTCTCCCTTCTCACCCCAGGGTGGAGTTCCAGAACAAGTTCTACTCGGGTACTGGCTACAAGCTGAGCCCCTTCACCTTCGCCGTGGAGGGTGAATAGTGCCCACAGCCCTGCGCTTGCCTTGCTGAGCAGGGAAGAAATAAAGGGGAAGGCCCAGGGCCCGTGTCTTGGTCTTGTCTGGGAGGCAGGGGCTGGGGCTGCTGGGTGTGGAGGAGCCTGGGCTCTGGCATGGGCTGGTCCTGCCCCTGGGAGCCTTTTGGTTGGATGGACACCACGCCAGCCTCTGTGCCCGTCTCCCTTATGTCTGTCTCTGCAGCTGAAGTTGGTGTGGGGTGGGGGGAGGTGGGAGCCACTGGTCTACGATCTGGGGCCTCAGGATGTCAGGATAGGACCCGTGAGCACATCTGCAACGATCCCAGACTCTTGGGGTGAAGGGGGGCAGAACTAGGCCCAGGGAGGGCTGTTTCCAGTACATTCTAGCTCAGAAAGATTGTCCTCCCAGGCTGGGCCAGGGGGAGTGAGCTCCCCATCCTTGGGGATATGCAAACTGGCTGTACGATGATGTCTGGGCTACCCTGGGTATGGAGGGTGGTGCCTGGCACCAGTCGGCCAACATTCTCACGTGCCTGTGCTGGCGCTGGCCCCCGGCACTCAAGATGCTCTGCAGCAGAGGGCAGCCTGGGACACCTGAGCCGGACCCGGCACTCCACATGGGACAGTGGTGTCACACCCAAGGCCACCTTCCCGCAGACAAGGGCAGAGGCTCGTCCAGGGCACCCTGAGAATTGCCCAGGGCTCCGAAGGTCAGAAAAGGGCAGAGCCGGACTCCAGGCCCTGCCTCCCCAGAGGCCACAGTCTTCCCCCATCCCTCCCTGGTGGGCAGTCCTGCTGCCAGGCCATCCTTCCGCTGGGAGGAGGGAGGTGGCATCCTCGGGCCTCTCTGGTCTGGGTCCCACCCCCAGCTGGGTGGCAGAGCCAGTGCTTCCCAGAGGCCTCGTTTTCTCCTGCTGAGGAGCTGCCAAGTGGTTCTTCCGGCTGGAGGCCCTGGGAACAAAGGCTGCCTTGAAGGCAGAGACGCCCTGGGCGCGGCGAGCCGGGAGGCCTGGCCCCATAACCTGGCCCCGTCACCGTGGCTCTCAGTCTGGCCAGTTGCCGGGAGGAGCCTGTCCCTCCAGAGCCCAGGGCTGCCCCGCTCAGGGCCCCCAGATGCTGGGCTGGGGTACGAGGGGCTGTCTGGCTGCAGTATGACACGCCTGGCAGAGACTTGGCTCCAAGAAACGTTGAGAGCAGTGTCTGGTTAGGAACAGAGAGAGTGGTGTGCGTCTCAGGATCTGGCCCAAGCCCAGGACTCCAAGCTCTACCTTCCTGGGGAGCAGAGCTATGCAGAGACTCACAGGGTGGGGCAGGTGAGGGGAACCCTAAGCAGGGGCTCAGCACCGGGAATGTGGCATGTTTCGGGGGTGGGTGGCAGGTGTGACCCCAGGGAGACGCTAGCTGGCCCTGCCCTGGCTTTGATGCGTGGACAGCCTGGCTGGAGAGGGCTGGCTGCTGGGGAACCAGCATGCGCAAAAGCACTGGAGGGGGCACCCCTGGGGCGTGGGGGTCACATCAGGAGACACAGGGACAGGGGGGGTCACCTGCACTGGGGACAGGCCTGCTCGGGCAAGTGTACGGTCTAATCCAGGAGGATGACTGAGCGAACAGATGGGCACCCCAGGAATTCCACATACAGAGAATGCAAGTGATAGCGAGTGGATGTGAGGGAGACTGACCCCAAAGCCACCTGGCAGAGGAAAGCGAGAGGGGGCCTGGTGTCTTAGGGACGAGAGAGGCTGGGGGCAGGGGGCGGGCAAGGCCGGTCGGACCCTGTGGGCACAGGCAGGAGCTGGGAGCTGTGTTCTAAGATCTCACACACAGGGCAGCAGCATCTAGGGCTGTTGGGTTTTTAAAAAAAAACTTTTATTTTTGGCAGCACTGGGTCTTCGTTGCTGCACGCGGGCTTTCTCTAGTTGCGGCGAGCGGGGGCTACTCTTCTTTGCGGTGTGGGGGGTTCTCACTGCGGGGGCTTCTCTTGTTGTGGAGCATGGGTTCTAGGCGCGCAGGCTCAGTATTTGTGGCTCGCGGGCTCTAAAGCGCAGGCTCAGTAGTTGTGCCGCACGGGTTTAGCTGCTCCGTAGCATGTGGGATCTTCCCAGACCAGGGCTCGAACCTGTGTCCCCTGCACTGGCAGGCAGATTCTTAACCACTGCGCCACCAGGGAAGCCCCTAGGACTCAGTTTTATTGCTTGGATATCATAACACACTCACCTGGTTAAAACTTTCGGCGTCTAGCAGGCCGGGCAGCGGAAGTCCCCCTCCTGCCCTGACCCAGCCGCTCAGTTCCCTCCTGGACAGCCTGGTGCTCCGCCCTCCCTCCCGCCCAAGGGCTTCGCCTCCGGAGCCGGGTGGACGCACTGGAGACCTCCCCGAGACTAGGGATGCATCCGAGGGTGACAGCAGAGGATGGGCTTTTATCTTTTTTATTGTTTGTATAGTACAGTCTTTGTGGTAGCAGGAATGTATGCACAAAAAACAATTCAAATAAGAGTTCAGAGTGAAAAAAAAAAATTTATCCCAAAGGACTTTTAATACATACGGATTTCACAGCTATACTCTATCCCCGCCCCCATACTCCACATATAGGCTGCGGTTTCCCACCAGAACGACCACATGAGGTACACTGGGGAGCAGTGAGGGCAAGGTTTCCCTCCCGCACCCAGCACACCGAGGCCCCAGCACCAGGGCGACAGGAGGCTTCCCTGGGGCACGACCATGCCTGGGGGCAGGCAGCTGGCCCTGTCACAAGAGCCCAGCTCCAGGCTGAGCAGAGGTGGAGGGGAAAAGGCTGCTGAGTGTGGGACAAAGCAGCCCGCTCCCTACCAGGAAAGCGGATTGGGCAGTGGGGGGGCCGGGGTGGGCATGTGTGTCCACGTGTCCCCGTGCAGCCTGCTGGCTCTCTGTGGCCACGGCCCACTGCCTGCCCCTGAGCCGGGGTTAATAAAGCACTTTCAGTTAGAGAGCATGGCGGGGCTGCATCCAGTTAGGGTGAGATTCATCCGAGATTCACCTGCAGAGGAAAACACGGATGACAGGCAGCAGTCAGCGGGCAGCCACGGTCATCCCCGCCTCTGTGCACCCCGCACCTCGGGGGCGGTCTGCATCTCCCAGGACCCCGGTCAGGCCACGGGGCATCAGCAGTGCCGCTGCCCACTCGCCGCCCTACACACCCGTTACCTACAGAAAGCCCGGTCAGCACTGTTCACCAGCGCCGTCATTAACATCCTTTAAAGATCAACGTTAACCAAAAGGCACCTGCAGTGACACTGCTTACTCTTGCTGTCTGCCCCACCTGACTGAAGTAGAAAATGCCTTCTCTAGATTAAGGGGGTCTGAGATGTTGCACTATTGCACTAATGTACTATAATTCTGCTTCCTGATCTCATGTCAGAGTCCTAGAGAAATCGTAAACAAGATATGAAATAAATGTTCCTCAATTTTAATACAGTCTCTCGTATCATACACATCTGTGTTCGGCAGCGAGACGTCCGCGCCTTCTTGCTGCAGGCACAGTAGTCGGAGCACAGAGGGAGCCTCGGGCTCGGCCGCCCCCGCGCAGTCCAGGGATGCAGCGCAGGCAGGCCTCCCCAGTCACACCCCAAGCTTCCTCTTCTGGTCGAAATAGGCATCGAACCTGGCCTGGGCATACTCCTAGGAGACAGAAGGAAGAGGGGCCTCACCAAGGGTCCCGCCCGCCCCCCGGCACAGAGCAGAGCAGCTCCGTGTGCTGCAGGCCATCCAGGAGCCGCGCTGCTCTCAGGACGGTCCTCTCCCGCCGGCAGCAGCCCCGGTCGCCGCCTTCCCTTTACCCTCAATGTTCCCCACTCGATCAGCTGCGCCGGCCCGGCCCTGCCAACCCAGACAGGAGACGGGACTTCTGTCTATGTATCTGGTGCAGCATGGTTCACCGACTCATTCACCTTGAACGCTACAGACGCGGACTGACGGACACAACAGAGGCTTCTCTGTCAAAGCCCAAGGTCCCTGGGGCGTTAGCAAGGGTAGACAGACGGTAGGTGCCACCTGTTTGCTGCAGCACCATTACTAAAAGGACACCAAGAGGGAAGTGAGAAAACCTGGCCAGCCACCGGGCCCCTGGGTCCCTTCCCCTGTCTGCCCACCGGTGTGCAGAACACAGTCTCTTAAGGGCCACTCCAAATCGAAAAGTCTGCAGTGCTAACTGCCAAGATTACAGCACCACTTCAAAAAAAATTAACGTTGAGGTATAATTTATATACCACAAAACTTAACTCATTTAAAACGTGCGGTGTTCACTAATGCACACACCTAGCTCAACGCCAACACCGCAATCACCCTCAAGGCCCTCCTGGGTCTCTGTAGTCAAGCCCACCAGATCGCGACAGAAAGCTTCCACGTGAGTGTAATCGTCCGCTCCGTCCCCTCTGGTGTCTGGCTTGTGACTAAGACACATCCACGCTGCCGTGGGCGGCAGTGTTCGTGGCTGAGTAGTTTTCTGTGATACGGCTCCAACACAGTGTGTTCACCCAGTCATCTGCTGATGGGCATGTAGGTTGTTTCCAGTTTGGGGCTACTGAAAATAAAGCTGCTGTGAGCACTTGAATACAAGGCTTGGCGTGGAAACAGGCTTTCATTTCTCTTGGACCAATACCAAAGAGAGGGACTGCTGGGTTGTATGGTAAGTGTAGGGGTTTTGTTTTGTTTTCTCTTTAACTTTTAATTTTACTGAAGTACAGTCGATTTAAATTTACTTATTTTGGAGGCTGCTTTGGGTCTTCGCTGCTGCGCACGGGCTTTCTCTAGTTGCAGCGAGCAGGGCCTACTCTTCATTGCGGTATGCGGGCTTCTCATTGCGGTCGCTTCTCTTGTGGAGCATGGGCTCTAGGTGTGCGGGCTTCATAGCTGTGGCACGTGGGCTCAGCAGTTGTGGAGCATGGGCTCAATTGCTACGCAGCATGTGGGATCTTCCCAGACCAGGGCTCGAACCCATGTCTCCTGCATTGGCAGGCGGATTCTTAATCACTGTGCCACCAGGGAGGTCCCGGTAAGTGTATGTTTGACTTTATAAGAGGCTGTCCAACTGTTTTCCATGCTGGTTTCACCCTTTTACATCCCCACCAGCAATGTATATGAGGTCAGCTGATCCAGTCTTGCCAACATTTGGTATCGTGAGTTTAAGTTCTAGCCATTGTCATGGGTGTGCAAGGCATCTCACTGGGGCTTTAACTTGCATTTCCTTTATGACTTTGTATCAAGCAGATGAAAAGATGCTTACTGGCCATTAGTTTACCTTCTGTGTAGTGTTCAAATCTTTTGTCCACTTATAAAGTAGGTTGTTTGGTTTCTTGCCGAGTTATGAGTTCTTTATATATTCTAAATACAAGTCCTTTGTCAGATATAAATTTGCCTTATTTTCTCCCAGTCCGTGGCTGGGCTTTTCATTTTCTTAATGGTGTCTTTCAAAGAACAAAAGTTTTAAATTTTGATTAAGTCCAATTTACTGTATTTTTTTTTTCTTTGAGGGTTAGTGCTTTACGTGACCTAAGAAATCTTTGCCACAGTTACGAAGCTTCTCTCCCGTTTTAGCTTTTACCCTTAGGTCTGTTATCTATTTCATTGTGTAGAGCGCAAGTTCATTATTTTTTTCCATATGGCTTATTCGGTTGTTCCCGCATCATTTCTGGAAAATCTAATCCTTTCCACAGTGCATTACCTTGGCCTTTCTGTGGAATGCCAGTTACCTATATGTGTAGGGAGGAGTCTATTTCTGGGAACTCTAGTCTGTTCCATCTGATTTATGTCTATCTTACGACCAACACCACATGGTCTTAATTACTGTGCTTAGTAAGTCTTGAAATCAGGTAGCCTAAGTCTTCCAACGTGGTTCTAGTTAGTTTTAGTGTTTTAGTTATTCCAGGGCCTTTGCATTTTCACATACGTTTTAGAATCAGCTTGTCAATTTCTACCAAAAGCCTGTGGGGACTTTGCTGGGGTCACGGAGACGACAGAAGATAGTTTGGGGAGAATGGAAGTCTTAAGATCAGGTCTTCTGGGGCTTCCCTGGTGGCGCAGTGGTTGAGAGTCCGCCTGCCGATGCAGGGGACACGGGTTCGTGCCCCGGTCCGGGAAGATCCCACATGCCGTGGAGCGGCTGGGCCCGTGAGCCATGGCCGCTGAGCCTGCACGTCCGGAGCCTGTGCTCCGCAACGGGAGAGGCCACAGCAGTGAGAGGCCCGCGTACCGCAAAAAAAAAAAAAAAAAAAAAGATTAGGTCTTCTAAATCCATAGATGTGGTATCTCTATTTAGGTTCTTTTAGCAATGTTTTATAGTTGTCAATGTATAGATCATGCACATACTTGAAAAATTTTATCCCTAAGTATTTCAAGTTTTTTACGCCATCGTAAACACAATTAAAAATTTTTCATTTACAGTTGCTTCTAGCACGTAGAAATGCAAATGGGTTTTGCATATTGACCTTGTATCCTACGACCCTGATAAACTCACTCAGTAGTTATTAAATAGCTTTTCTATTGATTCCTCTATATTTTTTCATGTGCATGATCATGTCACCTATAAAAATAAAGGCAGTTCTTCTTCTTCCTTTCTGGTACTTCTGCATTTTCTTTCTTTTCCTTGCCTTCCTTTGCTGGCTAGGCACCCCAGCAGCCTGTGAGGAGAAGTGAGCACAAACACCCTTGCCTTGCTCTATATTTGGGGCAGAGGTGGGAGGAGCATTCAGTGCTTTACCATCCATTACCACGGCAGCTGTACAAGAGCTGTGTATATGCCCTCTACCTGGTTGAGGAAGTTCTCCTCTATTACTAGTTCGCTGAGACTTTCTATCATGAACAGGTGTTGAATTCTATCAAATGCTTTTCCTGCATTCACTAAGATGATTGTATGGTTTTTCTCCTTTATTCTGTTAATACGGTGAATTACACTAATAGGTTTTTCAAATGTTGACGTTAACCTTGCATTCCAGGGATAAATGCCACTTGGTCATAAAATATTATCCTTTTACATAAGTTGGATTTACTTTTTGCCAGTATTTTGATAATGGTTTTGGGGTAATGTTCATGAAAAGCAGTGATCTGCAGTTTTCTTGAAATGTCCTTGTCTAGTTTTGGTGTCAGGGTCATGCTAGCCTCATCGAATGAGTTGAGAAGTGATCCCTCTCCCTTTATTTTCTACAAGTCTGTAGGGCTGTTATTATTTCTTCCTTAAATATTTGATGATATTCACCAGGACCTGAAGTTTATAGGTTTTTTTTTTTTTTTAAGAGGGTGTATGTAGCCTTGAATGCGTGGCTAAGGAGGCTAGTAGCATTTATGGTTTTTTAAAAATTAATTATTTCTGGCTGCATCGGGTCTTCGCTGCTGCGCGTGGGCTTTCTCTAGTTGTGGCGAGTGGGGGCTACTCTTCATTGCGGTGCCCTTCTCATCACGGTGGCTTCTCTTGTTACAGAGCACGGGCTCTAGGTGCGCGGGCTTCAGTAGTTGTGGCTCAAGAGCTCTTGAGCGCAGGCTAAGTAGTTGCGGCGCACAGGCTTAGTTGCTCCGTGGCATGTGGGATCTTCCCGGACCAGGGCTCGAACCCGTGTCCACTGCATTGGCAGGCGGATTCTTAACCACTGCGCCACTAGGGAAGTCCCAAATCTATAGGTTTCTGATTATGAGCTCAACGTATTTAAATAACTATATGGCCATTTCTTACGTCAGTTTTGGTCATCTGTATCTTCCAAGAAATTGGCACATTTCAGGCAGGTTGTCAAATCTACGGGCAGAGTTCATCGTCATCTTCTACTTGAACATCTATAGAGTCTGTAGTGATGGCCCCTCTTTGTACCCGGTTTTGGTAATGTTTGCCTTCTCTTTTCTTTCTTGCTTAGTACAGCCAGAGGTTTATAAATACTTTTGTGGTATCATTAATTTTCTCTATTTTTTGTCCATTTTACATTTCAATGATTTCTGCTCTTACCTTCATTCTACTTCTATCTACTTTGGGCTTAGTTGGTTTTCCTCTTTCTAGCTTCTCAAGGTAGCAGCTTATATCACTGTCTTGAGAACTTTCTTCATATCCAAGACAACATTTAAGCTGCAAAGCCGTAAGTTTCCAAATGCTGCTTTAGCTGCATCCCACAAATTCTGGTATGTTGTGTTTTTATTATAATTCCAAATATTTTCTAATTGTCCTTGTAATTTCTCATTTGATCCAGGGTTTATTTAGAAGTATAGTTTAATTTCCAAATAACTGAGAATTCTCCAGATATTTTTGTGGTTGCTGGTTACTGATTTCCAATTAAACTGCACTGTGGTCAGAGAACTTACTCTGCAGTACATTTGAGGCCTGTTTCACAGCCCAGCCTGTGGCCTATCCTGAGGAAGACTCCACATTCTCTGACAAGGATGTCTGTCCTGCAGCTGTTTGGGCTCCACCCGTGTTCGTCAGGTTGAGCTGGCTGGGGTGATGATGTTCAGGTGTCCACCCTGCCTGTGGCAGGGTTTCCTGGGTCCACCCGCTACCTAGAGGTGTGCAATCTACTTGGTGAATAGTAGATTCCCCCTTTCCTTTCAGCTGTGTCACTTTTTGCTCTATGTCTTTTGTTTCGGTCTGTTTTGTTTTGGCCGTGCTGTGCGGCATGTGGGATCTTAGTTCTCTGACCAGGGATGGAACCCGTGCCCGCTGCAGTGGAAGTGTAGTCTTAACCACTGGACCGCCAGGGAAGTCCCTGCTCTGTGTCTTTTGAAGAATTCAGGGGCACACGCACTGAGGGTCTCTCTATGTCCTGCAGATGAAGTGATGCCCTCACTACGATGCAACGCCCTTCTCTACCTTCGGTGGTTTTCCTTCTCTGAAGTCCACTTTGTCTTACAGTAACATCTAACCATGACTCCAAATCTGCTTTAAAAATCCAAATTTCCCCTTCTTTTGCCTAAGAGCATCTGTGCATTACCAAATCTTCTGCCTAGAAGCAGAAAACACCCTCACTGAGGACTGAGGAGAACAAAATGCACCAGTCCTTTCCCACCACCTGTCCCAAAGCAAGGTGCTCGCTACACCTGTGTGCACCCCTGCCCCAGGACGCCCCCCACCACTCACTACGGAGCAAAGTAAAATGCCAAGGACAGCGCTTAGGTTAGAATAAAAAGACAGCCTGGTTTGGTACAAACTTGCTGCACAAAAGCGGGTCTAACTCAATCAGCACCAGCTTCCAACTCTTAAGTCGGGTGCTGTAGGCCAGAGGATGGGGTGTTAACAGGTGAATAAAACAAGGCACGGTAGGTAACCCCACCACCATTCCTTCACTCAGTGTCCCTGCTGTCAGAAGGGACTGAGGTCGGGGCTGGACCTCAAGGGTCTGGATTTCTACATCCCCCATCAGAACCACAGGACCACAGAGCACTTCTCTGAAGCAGGGGAGGCGGGACCTGCGGGACCTGCTGGCCCTGGGAGTGAGGGCAACTTCCACAGGCAGACGCAGCAGCAGCAAAAGTGGCTTCAATTATGCAGCCTTCCTTTCTCCCCCAGCTTCCCCGGGGGGAGCCCGCTGTCCTGGTGCTGGTCACCTGGTTCAGGTACTCGGAGGGGAACAGGTAACCCCCTGGAAGGAACAGGCATTTACTGCCGAGCATTCACGTACATGGAAGCATTTCTTTCCTGGGAGCAGAAGAGAAAAACTACCCCCAAAACATACCATGTACCCAAATTCAATGGATGAAATCTTGGCCTGTACGATGGACCAAAGTCCCCAGAAGAAATGGGACGCAAGGGCAAACCTGTAATTACAAAAGCAGGAAATGCACATGAGATGTGTGGGACCAGTTGGAGGACCGATGATGTCATTTCCTGCCAGATGGACGTTCTAACTCATCTGGGTGCAAACTGTCTGCCTTGGCCGACCCAGTGGGACGATATTCCACGGCAACAGAGCAGCAGGAGCCCACAGCCGTCCTCTCCCCACCGCTGGCCAGTGACCTTGCAGGTGCGAACACCCCGACTCCCTGTCCCTGGCACACGGAACACTCGCAGGACCCACCCGGAGGCCTCAGTGGCCGCTGCTGGTGAAGCGTGGGTCACACAGGGAGAGAAACCCTCTGGCACGCGTGTGAGCACACAGCCTTGGCGGCCCCTACCCCACCAGCAACAGGTGGAGGAAAGCGCGGGCCTCCGGACAGCCTGCTGCCATCCCCCATGCCCCTCTCCCCCGGAAGTGAATCAGGAGGAGGGTGTGGCCAGGTCCCCACCTCTAGGCTGTGCCACGTTCCTCTTCACTGCGAATCCAAGTTCTTCTCAAAACGATAAAGATAAAAGCTCTAATTCAGGAACGAGGGCTTCGGTGCCACCCTCACCAGACCTGACTCTGCTTCTCTTCATCCCTGACCCACTAGATCCCCTGGTGCTACCCTTTCTGTCTGGGTCTCCTCCACCTCCGCTTTCCTACTTCCATCCGATCAAGAACCAGGGAGGGAAGCTCTCTTCTGCAGGCGGAGCCGAGGGGCCACCAGGGTGGCCTCAGCTCAGTGAGAGGACTGTGGACAGTTCCGAGGACACGAAGGAGGTGCTCTATGCTGAGGGAGGAGGGCCACAGCCACTGAAACCGTCACTGTTAACAAATAATCTCATGGAAGACCCCAAAGATTAGGAATAACTCAGGCCTCCTGACCAAAGAGATGAGTGAGCGTGAGAACACAGTGATCTAGACCTTTGCGGAATCTGGAGCTTTCTCAGCCCTGCTTTGACAGCTGTTGAGAAAACAGATTTTTAATTCTTTTCTAGGAGACCCATGTTACTTGGTGGCACCCAGATCTCCAGAAGCACGAGTGAGAAGAGTGTGCAGGCCCTGGTGGCAGCGGCTGTGCAGCAGAGTCACGGTGGGGATGACGGTTCGGAACGCCACCCTCGCTCCCTGACCTAGTGCACAGACCCTGCTCTCCTCACTGGCCGTGTGCTGAAATCTGGGGGATCCGAACACACTCGGCCACGTGGACAAGAACCAAACATTCTGTTTTTGACAACGTACAAGACCTCGAGATGTATGGTCATGAGGGAGGTCCTAAAATACTCCTGTTTGCAAGGAGGCATCCCAAGTACGCACTATAAAGAGGGAAGCTATCGTTACAAACCGACAAAGGAAAAAAATTACCTATTGACTTCAAGCAACATTTCTTCTTCTATAACGGACTTTTCTTCATTACTGAGATTTTCAAATTCATTTTGGAATGCAGCCAAGTAATTGGAAATGAAATGGAGCTTAAAAAAAAAGCAATGACATTAGGATCAATGATGGTTAAAAACAGGTGATGTCAATGCTGTCACGAAGTGCACACGTCAAGCGTGACTCTTCCGGACGTCAGCAAAGCCCGCCACCCTGCTCTGCCCAGGGGCGTGGTCCAGGGAGCTCACCCACCCGGCTGGGTTCACCGGGTTACAGTCAGAGAACTAATGGACTCAATGCCGTACTGTCGGCAAGACCACTACTGCTTCTGCAGAAAGTAATTTAGGTAGAGTTGTTCCTTCTAACTCACGCTCCTGTCTTCCACTGACCGCAAAGCAGGGTCGGCCTACTCCACACCTCCCCAGCCTGGCTGCTGCTCCACGCGGCGCTGGCACGAGGCACCAGGGCACCCTGATGCTCGTCAGCAGATGCTGCCTCAGGGCAGGTGCCGGACCAGGCACTGTGAAGGGGCCTTCCACCCCTAAGATGCTGTGATGATTTCCACACTTATGTCCATAAACTGGCAGTGTCTGATTCTGGTTTGGAGAAGACACAGTTTACCCTAAGGTTCTACCAGGCTGCACGTTGAGTCTACATATGAATTAGGATTTATGAGAGCCCCTGTTCTTCACTATTTCATACCATATCAAAAGGCAGAACACAGCCAACCTCGGCTTGTTTGCTTTTGTAAAGAAGAAAACAGCCGTCAGTCTTTCTCCCCTGTAAGAACCCTTGCTACCTGGTTACCCGGCTGGAAGGCACTCCCCACCCTTTCCCTGTGTCACCTCTTCCATCTTCCTGCTCTAAAGTCAGCTTTCTTACACTACGCCCCCTCCTCCACCAGAAAGCATCATTCAAGATCAAGCACTGTCCTAGGCAGGGGGCCGTAGATTCTGAAGTAAACCTGGCACAAAAAAGGTGACTGCTGATACCTATTAAATTCTGTGTAACAGGCACACTCCCCACGACAACAAAATAATTTTTGCAGATGAGAAAACTGAGGAACAGAAATAGTACGTTACAACCAGCAGTGGCAGATCTGGGATTCAAATCCAGGCCCATTAGTTTTTAGAACCCATGCTTGAACCACCACCCTAGATGGTTTAATTTCTTGGAGACCCTAAACGCTGAAGGTGGCAAATGAAGATAGAAAATTTGAAGAGATTGAAACCCTAAGAAAGTGGTAATTAATGACCCTCCCTCCCCCAAAAGTTCTAGGCCCAGATGGTTTTATGGGCAAAATCTACCAAACTTTCAAACAACACCATCTTAGATAAATTTGTTCCAGAAAATAAAAAGGGACACTCAACTCATTTTGTAAGACTAGTATAATTTTTATTCCAAAAGCAGGTATGAATACTTTTTTAAATGAACATTAAAGTCCTGTTTCACATATATGCATAGATGTAAATCTCCTAAAATAAGAAATTGCCTAACTGGATCCAACAGAGCATTACAAAAGAACGTTAACTCATTCAAATAGTTTATTTCAGGAATTTCAGTATTGTTTAACATTTTAAAACACTTCAATGGATTAAAGACAGAAAAGCATGAGATTACCTCAGTAGATACAGACAGGGTATCTGATAGAGACCAACACTTGCATGTGATTTTAAAACCTCTCAGAAAACAGGAATGGAGCTTCTTTACATTTCCATTGCTGTGCAGTGTTGGGGGTTACACAGCTCTGCCGCCTTCCACTAAAATGAAATCTGTCTTCTTACTGAAAATCTCCCTTCACTGGTTTGAGAGTTCTCATCTCTGGAGCTGCCTGCCCAGTGTTTATAAAAGTCTAATTTCTTTTCAGCATGGCAGGGACCTGAAGCCTGCCGTGTTCTCCTCCCTGGGGTCAACAGCCCCACGTTCTCCCACCCTTCCTACCCACATAGCTTGAACTTGAGGTCCAAAACCGTCCTGGTCACTCTGCTCTGGACACGCTCAAGGTCAACAGGTCTGCCTGAAAATAAGGCCAGAAGAGAGCAGCCCAGGTCTGGCCACACGGCAAGGCTGTATTTGAACGGCTGCCCCTGAGCGTGGCCACCTGCTGGAGACTCTTCCCATGCCCAACTCAGGCAGGTGCTCGAGAAACCTCTCCTGAGTGAGCTACTGCAGCAACTGACTGCATCCGTCCTCACCCCCGGCCCCTGGGAAACGTTCTGACCAGGCGGGGATCCCGGGAGAAGGGATGTCGGGCGGCAGGGCCGCCCAGCGCGGGTGGAGCTGCTGCCCTGCAAGGCTGGCAAGGTGGGCGCAGTGCCCCTCTCCCCAGCCTGCTAGCTTCTGCATCACTACGTACTCATCCTCAACCCAAGGCTTCAGCAGAGGCTGAAGAATGGAATAGAGGGCTTCCTGGGGAGAGATTCCCACAGGACTGATTCTCCAGTCACTGGACTCGCATAACCCAGGGCAGGAAAGGGGTCTGCGAACACTGCAACAGCTACTGAACCACGGTGCCCACAAGACTACTTCTGCCTGCACAGAGTGAAACAAATAGAGGCAAGTCAGTGATCCCCAAAAGAAGGCTAGAGAGCAGGAGGGAGGCTGGGCTTTGGGAAAACACTAGAAGGAATCACAAAGGAGGCTGTGCTCCTCTCTGACTGGACGTGGGTTACCTCTGGCACAGGGATTTAAAAAGGCTGGACTCAAATACTGAGTCTGTATCTTGACACAAAATAACATTTTAAAGCAAAAGGACCTGCTTAACCAACTCCATGGCTTTAAAAGGGCATCTTTAAAAGTGAAGCTGTAATCATCTCTGACTGGGTAAAACTGAGGCATGTGGTTTACTTCTCAGTAAGTGTACTGAATACAAACGCAAGTCTCCTACCTGTTGCTTCCTGGTGGGATACTTCAGGATGTTTGCTCTGAAAAAAGGGTACTTTTCGTAATTATAATCGTACATCCATTCACAGAAATGATTCCCAATGTCGAATCCCCTGAAAAAGAGCGAGAGGCACAGAAAATGAGGCAGCAGCCCCGCTGTGAGCGCCCCCGGGACCCCGGGGTCCCGAAAGCATGAATGCTTCAGTGACGGGACAGACCAAAGCACCCTGGCCCGCTGTCTGGAGCAACCGCTCAGGAGTGCCGTCCTGCGGTCAGTGCTTTGGTGAAGGCAACGAAAGGCCAAGTTCTGGATTCTGAGGACCTGGCCCCTGCTCCCACTGACGCAGCTGAGAACAGGCTGCGCTGCCCCACACGGCCATTGCGGCCGCTGGGACACAAAGCGCTGGCCTCCAGGGAGGAAACTTCCAACTCAGGATGGTATGGTGACCTACTTTCTCCTTCGTTCCGCACACATACAGAATACTGAAATAAAAACATTTGACTTTACCTGTAGTTGTAACTGCTGTATTCAAAGTCGATGAGCATCAGTTTCTGGTTTTCAGAATTCTCCCTGCCTTCCAGCAATAAGATATTACCTGCAAAAAGGTTTGGATGACACGACCTTTGCTCTGGGCACGTTCTGTCATCGAAGGCGCAGGTCTCCAACCGCAGGGCCCAGGGTGGTTCTGATCCTGTAAGGGCATCCTGACCACGCGGCGAGCGGACGTGGCCGAGTCACGGGACGGGGGGACAGGGTGCCAGGAGCAGCACTGACCTGGGAGGCCTGGCCCGAGAGCCCTGCTGCCAGCACCCCAAGAGCAGCATGGCCTGGGCTCCCCCCCCCATTTCCACACGGGGGCAGGAAGGGAAAGGTCTGCTCGGCACCCCGTAGCTCTGGTACCCCCAGCAGTCCCAAGGCGGGCGGGGCTGTGGCCCCCAGCTGGGAAGCTGGGCCCTGGTGTCCACACAGGCCCCACTGCTTTGCCCCCAAGGAGGAGAGCACAGACAATGCTCCCATGACCATATTTCTTTCCCTTAAGGCTGAATTCTGGGCAGAAGGGGCTTGGCTGACAGACTGGCCCCCCAGGCACATGCTCGGAGAGGCCCACGCTCTACCCAACGTGCTGCATCTCTCACGGTGGCGCTGGCGGGTGGGCTCTGCTGAGCCAGGTTCAAGGCTTTTCGGCACACATCGTCCGTTTCCGGGAGCCATTGATAGGAGAACCGGGGCCAGACCCAGTGTCCAGCTCCCGCCCCCTCCACGCTCTCCCCGTGTTGCCGTGGCCGGCGGGGGCCTCCCTCAGCCCGTCGGCGACCTCTGGGCCGTTCACCACCACCCGCTACACACGAGGCTGCTTGACCCGACTTGCCCAGCAATCAGCAGCTAATTAGTAGCAGGTATTCCGGCTCAAGCTACCGTCTCACTCATGACAAGTCTTCACCAGGGACTGTTCTCCAAATTAAAAACAAGCCGTAGAGCCTGGAAAGGGCCCGAGGGTGGACCTGAGCCAGCTGCGCTGGGCAGGATGAGGACAGCAAGGCAGCCAGGCGCCATGGCAGTATCGGGGGGAGGTGCCCGGCCGGATGGGGCCTCTGACGAAACTGTTATGTTTGAAATAACACTGGGTAGAGTCCAGTTACAGTAAGGGGTACGTGGGAGTGCAATTTTTTAAAGCAGAGAAACCCGAAGTCATTAGAAGCATGTGAGCCAACGCTGAGAGAGAAGGGGGCTCTGGCCAGCGTGGTGGGCTGCAGGTGCAGAAGGCAAGCGCCCCCAGACTGGTCGAGGAGGCCATCTTCCTCTGATGCCTTTCAGACTGACAAAGCCAACTGACATGTTTACCGAAAGGAGTTAAACACTGAACAAATACGTGACTTCGTGTATCCCAGCTCTCGGTTTAGTGGATATTCTGACATTTTTTCTTACAGAAATGTGATGATACCCTACACGTTTTTCTAAAACTTGCTTTTTCTCCTATTGATGTAGCCTGGAGATTTTTCTGTTGGTTTGCATAAAACTCGACCTCACTCTTAATAGTCACACAACACTTCGTGCATGGCTGTGCCATAATTCCATGTACCTAACCCTCTCTTCATGGGCACCTGGCATTTATCACACACACTGGAGGGAATCTTCTCAGCAGACACACGAGCCCCACCTTCAGCCTAACAGGCAGCATTTCTTACCTTCCTGACAGTCATTGTGACAAAACACGACTGGAGATGGAGTCGATTCAAGTAATGATCTGGAAAAGGAAGGTTTTGTTGTTACTTCTCACCCTTTCAGCTCCCTCCCGTGGCAGGACCTCTGCACACGCTCTCCCCCCTCCGGGGGGGCCCTCCTCGGAGCCCTCTGACCTCGGACCCCAGGCAGAGCCCTCTGTGTCAGTCTGTTTTGACCTCTGGTTTCCTTCACCGCTCTCATCACAACCTGACATTTTTTTATTTACTTATTTTCTCTCTCTCCTAACAAAAGAGAAGCTCCTTGCAGACTGTCTTGGTCACATCTCCTCAGAACCAATCCTGATGCTGGCTAAGCAGACACTCAAATATGTGAGTAGTTAAAGGTGGAAATGCTGACACTCAGGCGATGGATGAAGGCTAGAAGCCTGCGTGCCCCCCGCACCCTGGAGACACCAGCGTAGCCTCTACTCAGAAACCAGCGTCAAGCTTCTTACTCCATCCCCCGCTAGCTTGGGCTGATCTGTTCCTCTCATCGGCTGACACTCGCTGGCCTGCCCCCATAAGTTCTTGTTTTGTTTTTTTTTTTGGTGGTACGCGGGCCTCTCACTGTTGTGGCCTCTCCCATTGCGGAGCACAGGCTCCGGACGTGCAGGCTCAGCAGCCATGGCTCACGGGCCCAGCCGCTCCGCGGCATGTGGGATCTTCCCAGACTGGGGCACGAACCTGCGTCCCCTGCATCGGCAGGCAGACTCCCAACCACTGCACCACCAGGGAAGCCCCTTGTTTTTCGTTTCTGTTTCAGAAAAAACCTACCGCCCTAGTCACTGACCAGGACTAGAATTCTGGAATTTTACTTCCTCCGTGAAGCCACTCATGTAAAACTGTAATTCCAGATGACAGAATTAATCTGTTTAAACTTATCCCACAAAACCAATGTAAAAGAGGAGAGGTGATGCCACTCATATAAAACTGTAATTCCAGATGCCAGAATTAATCTGTTTATACTCATCCCACAAAACTCCAAGCCTCAGGTGATGCTTCCTAACGTTCATTGAAAGCAGGTGTGGTGACTAAGAACATTTACATTTCTGGACAGATGCACTTTTACTAAGTTAGGAAATGGAAGCAAACACTCACCTCAGGTTTTCTAGTTCCAAAGGCAGGTTGTAACTGAGGAATTTGTGGAGCTGCTTAACTTTGGATTCCCCAGTAAATTTAATTCTCAGCACTTGATTCAGGTATCTTGCAAAAGAGGGGAACAAAGGATCAGTGCTCAATTCACCTAGCTTGCTTTTGGGGCTCTAGTTCAATGTAACCATGCAAAACCCGCAGGGCCCATGACCCCAGACGGAGAGGAGGGAAAAGGGCCTGGGGTTCAGCACACTCTAGGATGTGGATTTTCTGCCCATCCAGCCTGTTCAGGAGCATTTCTGCAAACAGCCTTCTTTCCTGGTTCAGGAATTGATTTTTACACTCAAGAACAATTTATTCATGAGACAATCATCACCAGCGGATAGCCTGTGCGCTGGCGTACTGGGGAAGGCCTCTGACCCGCATGGCAAGCAAGAGCTGCTCTGGAACCCCTGGGAGCCACCGGCGGGAAGCTAGGTGAGAGCCCAGCGGCTGATCACTTACTTTTCCATTGTTCCAAAAAGCCATTTTGGTTCCTTATTGAATGGCATTTTCATACCATGAAATCTGGCCATTTTCTCAGCTATTTCTGCAGAAATATCTGGCAAACTTAATTCTTCAGTGTCTAATCGCCGGCTCTGGAATTAAAAAGGGGAGTTAGAAAATGGCATTCATCCAGGTAACCTTGAAGCGTGAGATCACACAACCCTAGAGCTAGAAGCGTCTTTGTAGGGCACCTAAGTCTCATCCAGGGCACAAAATTCCTTCAGAACGGGCACTGTGCCCTGCAGGCAGCACTTCTCAGGGAGGGGCAGGCCAGCCACAAAGGTCCATTCGCTGTGACAAAGTCCTTCTCACGCACCTATGGTCCTGCTCTCCCGTCACTCTACCCCACACTGCGGGGGGCTCCTTCCTAGGCTCAAAGCGCCGGGTCGTCAGCAGTTTATGCTGTGGCCCGCGTCCAGCTCCCCCATCGGCTCAGCCCTCCTCCCAGACACAGGGCAGGTGGTGTGGTGCTCAGAACAGCTTCCCAGCAGAAGGGGCGCCAGGCGCTCGGGGCGAGGGTTTCCCACTCCTGCCCTCGGGGCAGCTCAGCACCCAGTCTGGCCCAGAGCAAGCTCTCAGGGCAAAGCCGACCAGGGACAGGTGTGGCAGGGGGCTTCCTCCGTCTTCTGCTAGTGCAGCCTGCGGCCACACTCGTCCTGGCTGCGCCTTCACGGCTACCCACGGGAGCACCTCTTATCTTTTCCAAACCAACCACTTCCCTACCAAAACCCAAAGAGATTTTTCTGAGAATCCGAAGCCATACAGCACAGGAGTTAAGAGTGAGTGTCCCCAAGTTAGAGAAACCCCAGCTCAAATTCTGGGTTTAACACTCATTTCAACGCTATGTGGCCAAGGGTGTACTTTGATGCCTCTGTGCCTCGTTCTCTGGGTTCTGTAAACTGGGAAGCAGGACATCAAGTCCCCGACAGGGAGCTCTGAACTAAAGCAGATGCTGCAGGCCAAGGCCCCGGGCCAGCACCCAGCCATGGGGGCCTCAAAAGATGGCAGGTGCCTTGTGACTGGAGCTGAGAGCTCCCTGAAAGCATCAGGCTCAATCCTCCCCTCAACCCCAGAATCTCCCAAGTTATCAAGTCGCGACAAGGACAGGGAACTCGGGGTCTAGCAGCGGGACACCAAGGACTCCTCGAGGCAGCTGGCGCAGCTTTCATTCGGCTCTGTTAAAGAATGCCCGTAACTGGTTTGGCAACGGGGATAATTTAAAGCTAACGTGCTCAAACGTGAACAAATCTTGGAATCCAAGCTCTTTTCCCAGCACAAAGAAATATGAGACTGACTACCATTCTCAGAGGTCACTGCTCTCGTGTGTCTGCTGGAGGACAGCCATGGGAACAGGTGAGATGGACTTCATCTCACCCCATTCAGCGGTCAAGGGTAAACCTGGAAATAACACACGCTGACAGGCTGAGGCAAATGGAGTCGCTGTTTCTGGCAGCAGAAACAGTTGAACCCTGGCAGTTTCATGGTTCAACCTAGCATTTTAAAATAATTTTAAAAAAATCTTTACTATGTTATGTAGTAAACGTGTACACAAGTACAGAACTTTAAAACTTTAAAAGGAGAACAGGGACTTCCCTGGCGGTCCAATGGTTAAAACTTCACCTTCCAATGCAGGGGGTGTGGGTTCGATCCTGGTGGGGAGATAGGGAGCCAAAAAACCAAAACATAAAACAGAAGCAACATTGTAACAAATTTAATAAAGATTTAAAAATAAAAAAGTTAAAAAAAAAATTACAAAAAAACCCAAAAAACAAAAAGAACAGAACAGTAACTATTCCATAGACATAACCACCTATGTGCCCTGATCTCAAGGAGCTGTGTTTCCCCTCGAGACGTTTCCATTATTCTAAGTTGTGTTCGCTGGTTCTCTACCTTTTCTAAAAAGGGAAGTTTTATCACATGTGTATTTATTTTTTATTTTTTAAATTTATTTATTTATTTTTTTGTGGTACATGGGCCTCTCACTGTGGTGGCCTCTCCCGTTGCAGAGCACAGGCTCCGGATGCACAGGCCCAGCGGCCATGGCTCACGGGCCCAGCCGCTCCGCAGCATGTGGGATCTTCCCGGACCGGGGCACGAACCCGTGTCTCCTGCATCAGCAGCTGGACTCTCAACCACTGCGCCACCAGGGAAGCCCCTTTAAAAAAATTTTTTTTTAGGTAAGAAGTGGATTTATTTAGAGAGAAACACACTCCACAGACAGAGTGTGGGCCATCGCAGAAGATGAGAGCGGCCCACGTGTGTATTTATTAAACAATTTGTATCTTGCTTTTTACTGGGCTTTATACGAATGCTATGATACCATTTGTAGCCTTCTGCAATTTGGTTTTATCAACATTATGTTTTTTAAGATGGATCCACGTTGGCACTTATAACCATATGAAGTGTTTTGTATTTCCAAAATTCTTTCTAATACTTTGCTATCTCATTTGATTCTCATGCTAGACAGATGTTACTGTCTTTAATGGGAAAACTATAAATAAAACTATAAATAAACTACAGGGATTTCCCTGGTGGTGCAGTGGTTAAGAATCCGCCTGCCAATGCAGGAGACACGGGTTGGAGCCCTGGTCCGGGAAGATCCCACATGCCGCGGAGCAACTAAGCCTGTGTGCCACAACTACAGAGCCTGCACTCTCGAGCCCGTGAGCCACAACTGCTGAGCCCGTGTGCCACAGCTACTGAAGCCCATGAGCCTAGAGCCCCTGCTCCGCAACAAGAAGCCACCGCAATGAGAAGCCCACGCACCGCTACGAAGAGTAGCCCCTGCTCACTGTGACTAGAGAAAGCCCGTGCACAGCAACAAAGAGACAACGCAGCCAAAAATAAATAAATAAATTTATATTAAAAACAAAAAAACCTACAGCCAGGCACCAGGGAAAAGACTGAAAGGACTCTTCCATATAGGGAGGTACATCCATTCCTTCAAACACGCCCCAGGCTGGCAGCTGGCACACACGGCACCACGTGTGATCGAGAAGAGGGCACCACGCCCCCTCCAGCCCCCGCTGGACGCAGGCCTGGCGAGCAGAGCATCCTGTCGGCCAGGTGTCCTTGTGCTCTGCACCGCCTGCACGACTGTACCGGGCGGCCCTGCACACCGAGGCCTCTCATGGCCAAGACATCACATGAGGCAAGACATGAAGGCAGCAGCCCCTAGCCCTTAGGGAGCTCACAGAGCTCAAGAAGGGGTGCCCTTCCACGAGCGGAAACACAGGCCAGCAAGGCTCGGCATCTCCATCCCAACGAGCCGGTCACGAGGCCCAGAGCTGCCCCACACTCAACTTTGTAGGGAACTCTTGAGGCTTAAAGCCCTCTTCGGGGTTTGGGGCACAGGGCGGGGGCTATGCACACAAAACTCTAAACGAGGCACACTGGCGGATGCTAGGACAACACTAACAACGCCTCAGCACAGCAGGGAAGGGAAAACAGTCCTGCAAACAGAGGATCTGAGCAAGGCCTTGAAATGTGAAGGAACTTGACAGGCACATGAGGGCAGGGGAGACCCTAAAGTGAGGGGGCGGGGGCAGTGGGAGACAAGGGAAAGAACAGTGGTGGCGCCCGCAGGGCAAAGACCAGACACGTGGCACAGTGCGGGCAGGGCCACGTCCTGCAGCAGGTTCTATAACCAAGGCCCGGAAGTTGTTAGGTTTCACAAACAGGCCTCCTCGGAGATTCTGGGGGTCCGGTCCCAGACCAGCACAGTAAAGCGACCGCAACAAAGCGAGTCATGTGAATTTTTTTGGTTTCCTAGCGTGTCCAAAAGTAAAGTTTACACTACACTTCAGTCTATTAAGTGGCAATAACATTATGTCTCAAAAAACAATGTACATGCCTTAATTACAAAATATCTTATTGCTCCGAAATGCTAACCATTGTCCGACAATGCAGGGCAGCACAGACCTTCTATTTGTAAAAACCCAGCGTCCGCGAAGCTCAGTTAAACAAGGTCTGCCTGCATGGTTCTGAATGGATGAACGTATCTTTGCAGGAAGGACAGAGGTTTTGATGTAAATTCAAGAGAAATTTTGTTTTTCTTTACTTCTGTGATAACATAGGCCACATTTACTATTTCGGACCACAGTGCCTCGGGCTCCTGCACTGATGGTGACGAGGCAGACTCTGTCTTCTCGCTGTGGCTCCCATCACCTGACCAGCCTTCCGCACATCTTACCGGGATAAACTGCTCCAGGCGGCCTTGGGGGAAGATGCCAAAGAGCTTTGGCCCCAGCGACCTCTCTGCAAGGATGGCAAACATAACGCTCTCCAGAACCATGGCCTCGGCGCCCTGAAACAGATGGCAACACACAGCCGGTTAGCGAGTGTGGACCACGAGCCAGGCATCGGCAGTCCTTTCACACGAGCCGTTTCACCCACTCCCACAGCAAACCTGATGGCGCATCATCATTATTATTTTTACCAATTGTTGTTTTTACTGCCACTGTCCCCACTTTAAATACGAAGAAACACATCTGTAAACTTCAGGATCCATGCTGGCAAACATCACACTATATTGATGAGATTTAAAATTCAAGTTGAATTTAGGTCACTGGTTCCAAAAATAGAACAGTATCAATATTTTATCGCTTCTATTTATTTTAAAACTCATATGAGTCTCACCCTTGGCATCTTATCAAAGGTCACAACAATTCCATCCATTCTGGTGACGGTTGATCTGCTTTTCGGTCGAGAGTGCCCAGGGAAAGAAAATGGTTCAAAGGGCCCTCTGCCCATGAAACTGGCCTGCGGGGTCCCCCACGGGGTGCGGGGCCCATGCCAAAGTGCACCCTAGCACAGGGTGCTCAAGGTTTCAGTTTTCTGCTCTTATCCCCAGTCTCCTCTGTCGTTTAACATTTGTCTTCTTGTCTACACCTCTTTGACGCTCCTACGTTCCGCCTTTAGTTACTCCTAATAACGAAGTGGGATCTAGAGCCATTCTGCCTTCAAAATCCACCTTTTGGTCTCAATTCAAATCCACTCCTTAGTCCTCTTCCCTTAAGCGGAAATTACAGCTTAAGAGTTTCCATCGGTTGGGGTGAAGGGCGGGAAGGAGCCCTGTACCCAAGCGTCTTAAGGAGCTTCTACAGATGGAGCTTCTACGTCGATGTGTCGGGAGGGGCACCAGGTGTGGTCTGGAAACACTCTCAGGTGATTCTAGGTCACCCCTTGTTCAGAAAGGGGCCGTGGGGACAGGATCTCAGAGAAACACTGCTCAATAAAACAGAGCTCTTTAAAATACACTCATTTTACCAAAATGGATGGAGAGACTTAGCAGGACAAACTCATCAGGCAGGGACATGATTCTAAAGTTGGCGAGAAGAAAACAAAAAGGAAAAAAGAAAAGCTACTTCCAAAGGACATGGGGCCACATTAAAGTAAAAAGTAATTCAGTCACTTTTACATTTTGGGGAGGATGGGTTTGTTGGTAATCCATCCACCATCTTGTATAATCTCCACAATTATGATCTAACCATCATCACCTTGTGAGGCCCAATCTCTATTCACTAATTTGCAGTTCTGTACATATGACTGCTATGAACTGGACTGTGTCCTCCCAAAATTCAGAGGTTGAAGCCCTCACTGCCAGTGCGATGCTATTTGGAGATAGGGCCTTTGGGAGGTGATGGATTTAGGTGAAGCCACGAGGGTGGAGCCCTGACGGGGTCAGTATCCCTATAACAGGAGTCCCCGGAGAGCCTGCCCTCTCTCCCTCTCTCTCAGTCTCTGCCTCCCTCTCCGCCACGTAAGGACACAGGCAGAAGACGGCATCTACAAGCCAGGAAGGGGCCGTCACCAGAACCTGGCCGTGTTGGCACCCTGCCCTTGGACCTCCAGCCTCCAGAACTATGAAGAATAAACCCAGGTGGCTTTTTCTGGCAGCCCGAGCAGACTAAGACAACGACAATCCAGACACAGCACTGATCTATCTAGTTAATGGATTTTAGGAGGATTCGACCAGATGGGTTTTATTTCTTAAACGCTTAGAGAATGAGAACGAATTCCTAACAGCTCTACTGAGCTGGCAAAATGTTTTCACTCACTCACCTGACCTCACAGCAAACCCAGGCAGGAGGTACGGTCAGTGCTGGCCCCCTTTACCTCAACTCCGGCCTCAGAGACACCCCACGGGAAGCGAACCCTCTGCTGCCGCCCGCCCGAGCGATTGGAGGCTGGCATCGTGGACGAGGAGGTGCCGGGCTCGGCCCAGACCAGGCCACCTGCGGGCAGTGGCTCTTGGCAGCCCCTTGCCCTCTGTACGGTCTCCCACCTCAAAACTCCAACCCACTCCCCAACTGTTTCCAAAGAGCGGGATCGGGATCTCCTCTGTCCTAGGAGCCAGGATTTTGCCAGGATTAAAATTTGGTTTTTCAACCTTTTTCTGTGTAGAGTGACTAAGCTGGAGGGCACTGGGGTTGGCATATGTAAGACACACATGTGCAGCCAATCCGAAACAGCCCTTTACGTCTGAAATGTCTAGTTCTAGACACAGATTTAACCCACAGTATGACTTCAGGAAGTGTGCGTGGTGCCCATGCAGCGCAAACTCTGCTGGGAGCTGACTTCACACGTGGCACCATCACTGGTACTGGGGCCGAAGCCACACTGTCCAGGATCCTCCAGAGCAGGGTCCACCCGGTGCCAGGATGGTGGAGAGAAGATGGAAAGAGACTTAAAGAACTTTCCAATTCTCTTCCGCACTGCTCTGCACACTGTGAACAAGAAACACCTTTGTTCTTCTGTGATACTGCAGTTCAATATTTATTCACAGTAGGGAAGGGGCGGTGGTGTGTGGAGGGAAGAATTTGGAGAGGAAGGAAATGAAAGAAAATGCCAAGTCACAAGCAAGAAAGATGGGTAGGTTACGAAGGACAGCAGGTATCCCCAGGTCTCCAAACCCTCAAGGAAAGCAAGCTCAGTGAAGGACAGGCGCAAGGGCGTGACCCGGTCCACCGCCCGCAGCACCCGGGCTCGGCCCCCACCATCCACCCATGGCTGGTCCTGCTTTCTCAGGAGAGCAGCTCAATACCTCAACTTGAAACGAATCACGATGGCTTCAGAAATACTCATTCATATATTCACCCCCCCAAATATAACTTGGACATATACTCTGTACCCGGCATGTGCTAAGCCCCAGGGAAACAATAAGAACAAGACATACGTGGCTGCTGCCCGGGCAGAGCCTGTGTTCCAGGGACAGAAACGGCCGGAACCGAGCAGGGCCATCGGCAGACCGGGGCAGCGCAGAGAAGGAGCAGAGGGTATCCTGACGGAGCGTGACGGGGTGGCCACCCCCAAGCAGATACGGTGACCCTGACGGGGGCAAAGCAAGGCCTGGGAGGGGCCGATGCGCGGAGCAGAGGAACCGAGGAAGAAGAGGACCGAATCAGCCCGGAGAAGCTGCTGGGGCTGCCGCGGGGTCTGGGCCAGATACAAAGTCCTCGGCGTACAGACAGCGTTAAAGCTAACGAACTGGCCGAAGAGGCGCAGCACAGAGCCTGAGGACGCCCAGCACCTACAGCAATGTTTCCAACCGACTGTGCCTACAGCAAGAAACCCATTTTACACGGCAACCTAACACCCCCTGATGTAGCCGGGTCAGCAGGAGGGGAACTGGGGCAGCCGGTAGTGCGGGAGGCGAAGATGCCTGCTGTCAGGACGGGCGACAGCATGTCCTGTGTCAGACGCTGTGGAGACAGCGAACAGGGGGCAGAGGAAAGTGGGCCCTGGATTTGGCAACACAGAAGTTGTCGGTGACAGAACCAAGAGTGGCTCTGGGAGCAACGGGGACAGGGTCAGACGGAGACCCGGGCAGAGCGGGCAGAAGAGGGGGAGGGGCCGGGGTGGGGGGCTGGGGGAGGGTTAGACTGACTTCTCAATTCATCTGTGTGGTTTTCCTCCTTTAAAAAGTCCAGCAATAATATCGAGATTATGACCCTCCGGAGAAGACGTAACAGCATTTCTCTGGTGGGGAGGGGAGGCCAAAGAGCAAAGAAGGTGAGACACACACAGCGCAGGCCAGGGAGATGAGCCCACCAGACTCGCTGGCCCCCTCCTGAGGCTTAGCACCACAAACGGGAATGGAGCCAGGCCTCCCGCTGGAGGAGACCGGCCATTCAAAGAGGCTCAAGGAACACAAGCCACCTTCCCCATTCTGACAGCCAACTGCCCACCTTCTGACGCAGAGGATCAAAAACAAAATCACAGCACCTACTACTGTTGCCTGCTGGGCCCCGAGCAGAGATCCAGCCGGCGCAGGAGGAGGAGGAGGTGTGGCAGTGACGCGGGTCCCCAGCGGCGAGGGCACGTTGGACTAACGAGAGGAAGGGACAGAAGAGTGTGCACAAGCTGCGGGATCCCGCCCTGAGTTTAGAATCCCGTAAGAACAGGCAGACATTAACACGTAGTACGGAAACTTACAGTCACGGAAAGTGCAAAGGTGAGGCACTCGGTGCTGTAGGAGCACGAATGGAGGAGCAAACCTAGATAAGAGAGCAGGAAGGGGCTCCCTGTGGAAGGAACCTGGGAGCCGAGATCCCAATTGTAAGCAGCAGCTGGGGGGAGTGGTGCGGATTGAAGAGCAGAGCATTCCAGCCAGAGGCAGCCGCTGCAAAGACCCCGTGGCAGGAAGGAAACCACACAGCTTAGGCCACACGGCTGGAGAGCAGGGAAGGGGGAGGGCGCTGTGAGATGAGACCAGGAAGCTCGGCGGGGGCCAGGCTGCCGGGACCTGGCAGGATAAAGCCCACCTAACCGGGACCAGGGCGGAGAGCCACCACCGAAGGATTGTAAGCAAGAGGCTGACGCGATGGGATGAGCAGTTCAAAAGGTGGCTCTGGCAAAGACGAAGGGATGGTCTGCAGGAAATAAGAGTGGAAGCGGAGGCCCAGGGAGGAGCTGGTGGCAGCTTGGACTAGGCAGGTGCACAGTCCAGATGGAGAGAAAGTAGACAGATCCAAGATATGGTTCAAAGGAAAACCACCAACAGACTTGTGGATGGGACACGGGGGTGAGGGGACAAGGGTACAGAAGGTGACTCCCTGCTTCCCGGCCTGCCCAGAAAGGCCAGATTTCGATTTTGCTGTTTGGAGGGGTGGGGAGAGTATGGGTTCGGTCTTGGACCTGGTGAGACCCCAGGAGACGGGTAGCAGCTAGCGTTAGTTCCAAGCAGGGCTGTGGGCTGGAGGGGCTGCAGACCCTTGGCCCCTAGGAGAAACGCAAGGACCAGCTTCGGATCAGGTGGCCTGGTAAGGCGGGGGGTGGAAATAGGGCCTCAGGCCTGGGGACTCTGAGTACTTAAGACAATCGCAGACTGAGCCCACAAAGGAGGCAAGGAGGGGTGCAGGAAACGAGGGGCCTTTACTTCGTGTCCCTGTGTCCTGGCCGCCTTCGCTGCTAAGAAGTCCAGATAAAACGAGAGCTGGAAACACACTTCAGATTTAGCGTCGTGGAGATCCTAGTGACCCGACAGCTTCAACTCCCAGGAATGACGATAGTCTACACACAAAGGGCCCAGGAGGCTGAAGACAGAACGTCAGTCACCTCCCACTGACAGCTTCTCAGTCAGCGTCACCCCAGAGAGCACACATTCCAGACCCTCTAGACCACGGTCTCCGGAGCAGGGCCCATGCAAAACATCCACGGAACCGCGAGGAAAGAACAGCAGCGCTTTTATTCCTTTATATGCTCTCACCTCTTCTACATTTCTATTTCTTGATCACTTTAATAATTCGTATACAATTAGTAAAACCAGTGTATTTACGTGTGTCGATATTACGAGGTGCGTGGTGTGTATGCTACACACGCACACCCACACACTCCCCCCGTCATACACAAACCTCCACACACCAGGGGAGTGTGCTCAGAAGTTGTTCACTCCCTGGAGTGTGGAGATCACGACTCCAGACGCCCCACCTCTGAGCCTCAAAGAGGGGGCAGGTGCTCTGGACCTCAAGCTCTCCTGAATATTCGCATTTCTGAGTGAAATCTCGTATTTAGGAAGAAGCCTTCGGGAGCCGCTGGGGCTGCCGCGGGGTCTGGGCCAGATACAAAGTCCTCGGCGTACAGACAGCGTTAAAGCTAACGAACTGGCCGAAGAGGCGCAGCACAGAGCCTGAGGACGCCCAGCACCTACAGCAATGTTTCCAACCGACTGTGCCTACAGCAAGAAACCCATTTTACACAGAGGGAAAAACACTCCTGCCCGCCCCGGGGAAGGGCAGCCACTGAGACACCTGGGCAGCGACAGATGCCCCGGGGGAGGGCAGCCACTGAGACACCTGGGCAGCGACAGACTGCCTCCACATCAGAGTATCATGCACGCAGGTCACCCCAAGCCGCCACCTCCTAGCAGCCCAAATGCTGTTCAGATCACCCTAAAGGCACCAAGTCCACTCCCTACACCCTCAGTAGGAAATGGAACACAGACTGTTCGCTGGGTCTCACTGTGGCAGCTCCCAGTACCCCCAGAGCCCCTCCTCTGGGACACACAGCAGGACTCCAGGGCAGGAAGGGGCACTGCCAGAGCAGGGGGGCAAGGCTGCCCACCACCAGCTCACACCTCACACAAATGCAGAACGGACTGAATTACTTACTTGAAATTCATTGTCTTTCTGAGCTTGTTCGGATCCCTCCTTATTACAGGACCGCTACGAATGAGAAAAAGCAAACACTTCCAGTGAGATGGGGAACACTGAGCAGACACTAACTTTGCAACCATCAGAACAGTCACGGTTTACAAAACATCACAGATCTTTAGCGAGTGTTTCTCAGCGCAGTCTAAATGCACCACCAGTGTCCCACACTAGGACCAACACCTGAGGAAGCACTTCATTTCTTTACGAGAAAAGGGATGTGCTGTCGAGACCACACAGCTGTGAGTCTCACCACCATCCCGAGTACCTTTTCACAATTTCATTGCTGGAGGAAAGTCAGTGGAGGCTGCTCTCCCAATCAGGCCTCCTCAAGATAAGCGCTGGGCTGGCTTATCTTGTTTAGCCAGGTGGGTCTTTTGAGGCAACGCCAGCCCCAGGAGGGTGCTGTCCTGCAAGGGCAGGGGGCGCACATGGGCTCGCGGCCGCCGAGGTCAGCACAGGGTGGACAAGGGTGCCCTGTGTGGGCAGGAAGCCTGGCGCCCAGTCTGCACGGCCGAGCCTGATCATCAGGGCACCACTAGCTCAGCGTGGAGTCTTCCTCCACCCGAGAGAGGCCTGTGCCAGTTTAATAAAGGCCCAAACTTATTTCGTATGCTAACGTATTGAGAGATACTTTCATCACTCTCCTCAATGAAATTGCAAATTATTGGTAACCAGGATTGAGTCAATAACACACCTCAACCACGAACTACCATAAGCAACTCTCTGGCCACATCCTTTCTTCATGGCAGATCTTATCTTTTAAAAGCAACCCCCCACCCCAAGTGCTTTAAAAACCTTCAAACGTGTCCTGTCAAAATTTTATACTCAAATATTGCCCCTAGAAAGATGTTGTTTGTTAAAATTAAACTAAGTCTGCTTACGTCAGACACAGAAGCCCATAAAGGAAGCTCTTTAAAAATGTTAAGGTAAAAGATTCTTGAACATCCCAGGAAAAACATACCTTTCCATTCCACAGCTTTATCAAAAATACCTGTACCAAGGGTAGAAAGTGTGGACAGGAAAAAAAATGCCACGTTAAGCACCACCAGCTACTCTAGCATCATTCAAAACACCTACGCGGTTTAAAGCGACAGCTCCCATCCATCATACACGGAAATGACATCCCACAGACATTTAATGTTTTGTATAAACAGTACATGTTCTAGTTTACTCGATATAAAAGTAAACAAAGTAAATATCCACGTTCATATGAAGTTATCTGCAAAAGATCTGCACTTAGACATACTCAATAATACCTTTAACACACAGTTAAGTACACTTTGTACAAAGTACAGAAAGTACAAATGGGGGATATATGATATTTTCATTTGTGTAATCCGCATTTCTCTGATGAAAAGATGCTACAGGTTAAATCCCGTTACAATGAAAGCTACAAAATGAAAATACTACAGAAATACTTTTAGACTCTTGCTGATGGCTTGACGTAGGGTGTGATAAAAACCCTCGGGAGGAGTACCTAGGTACCATGAAAGCGCCACTCCTTCCTTAACTCCAAAATACCCTCCTGACCGCACCACGGGCGGCCGTAGACCTACACCTTAGCTGCTCCCTCCCAGTGGCCTACAAGTTCCTAGTGAATAGGGACTCCATCTTTTCTTTATTGTTGGTCTCCCCAGCAAACCCTGGTGCTCACTACACTTTGTGGCCTGCACAACTAAATAAACACTCCTGCGCTGGGAAGCTCAAGGAGCAACCAAGGGCGATGGGCAGACTTACATCTGTGATCCCAGTAGTGGGGGAACTGGCAACGGTGTCAGTCAGAATGTCCGATGGGGCTGAAATGTCCCCCAAATATTAAATCCTTGTGCTTTTTCTCCCCAAAGACAGTTAAGAACAAAAAAAGTTCTATAATCTGATATACCATATATATATATATGTATATGTATTTTTCTTTATTTTGATACTTTGTAGGAAAAGACAAACAAGGAATTTGGATATCCTACTGAAATTTGTTGTAACGGGATTTGACCTGCACAAAATTCTAGATGACTATGGTTATTCCTGTGCTGTTATTACTTGAACTGTATCTTCTTAGGGAGACACAGTTAGGGGGTTATTTAGCCAGCAGAAGTTCCCTTTCCCTTGTCTAATGGTGCTCTCAAAGCCAGCAAGTCACCTCATCCAAGTTACAAGTTGGCTTGCTTCCGAGGCCATTCCTTTTTAACATATCAGCGCTGTTAGGTAGAAATGAATTCTATTAATCATTTCCCCACCCCATTCCACCCCCAAGGGAATGCATTACTTATCCCATCAGAGCACCACCAGGAAGGCAAGATGGACTTCTGCCACACCCAGCCCTCTGTTCTGTTTCCTCAGTACAGAATGTTCAGGTTCCCTCAGTCCTACAGGTAAGAAGGGCAAGACCAGGAAATCGCCAACCAAGCGGACTGAATATTCACGGAAAGGTGAGAGAAGCAGCCTCCTCCAGAGCTAAGCCAACAAGAGAGAGTGGCCAAGAGAGAGTCCGAGGACTGTTTTGCCCAGGAGGGAAGAAGGTAAAATGGAACTTGGAACGTGTGGGATTTTACTTCAGAGGCACACATTTATTTGAAGCAGGTATTAAAACGTATTGTGCAAGCATTTAACATGACTCCAAATTCTCCTCCAACTAATGCGTACATTAATAACACTTAGCTTTCGATAAGTTATAAAATAAAGGTAAAAAATTTTAACATTTATTAGAAATTTGGACACTAGCTGGTTATTTAATATTAAATAATTATTAAAAATTTTAATGTGAACACTAATGTAGTCATGTTTTTTTTAAATCAGCTTATATAGGTACAGACTGAAACAGTCATGGAAGAAATAGGACAATGTCTGGAATAACCCTGGAGAATGAATGAAGGTAAAGAGGAAAGAAAGCTGGTCAGAGAGAAAGATGGATACTGGGTACCTGGGGTTCATTATGCTCTTCTGGTCTACTTTTGTGTGCATCTGAAATTCTCCATAATAAAATGTTTTTAAAAATAAACGCTGACACTTCAAGACCTAAGAAGTCAGAATGTATCCCACATGCTTAAGACAACGCCCAGCTCTGTGAATATACTAAAAACCAATGAATGGTACGCTTAAATCAGTAAGTGAATCGTATGCTACGAAGATGTCATAAAACCAAAAAAGAAGACACCCAACGGTAATAAAAATATACCGCCGCTGGCTTCCTCCCATCTTCCTCATTCTTTTCTTCCTATTCTGGGCTTGGTTTTCAAGAGAATCTACAAGTATTCACTATAACCCATGTATTCATTAGCTGTGCTGTAGCAAAGAGGCTAAAGTGGTAACAATAATAAAGGGGGCGTGGCTGATATTTTGTTTTAAAGTTATAGAAGAGTTCAAAAGAGGCAACAGATCTGTAATTGACCAAGCACTTGTAAATTTAAAACCTAAATTCCTAAAAGCCTGAACTCTATTAGCTAGGGCCAGCGGTCCCCAACCTCTTTGGTACCAGGGACCGGTTTCGTGGAAGACAGTATTTCCACGGACCGGGGGTGGGAGGGATGGTTCAGGGGTAATGTGAGCGACGGGGAGCGATGGCGGGGTGGCAGGGCCCACCTCCTGCTGTGCGGCCCGGTTCGGTTCCTAACAGCACTGGTCTGCGGCCCGGGGGTTGGGGACCCCTGAGCTAAGGCAGTAAGATGAGAGCATAGAGGATTCTGACTTCTTACTTTACATATGCCTATACTTTAAAAAGTGTTTAAAAGTATATGTTACTTTTACAATAAATATATTTGGTACAAGGTTTCAAATGTTACTTTTCTGGCAAAATTGCATTTAGAGGCTTTTAGAGGTTTTTGTACTTTAAAGAAGACTCTGAAAAAAGTAAGTTACCTGATATTCCACAGTATAACAGGCTTATTTCTTTAAATTTGTTTAAGCCAAATAAACCCTCATCGCTTGGCCAGTTCTTAACAAAAGATTCTGCTAATGCTGAGGGAACTAGTTTTATGATTAAACTACTTTAATAAAACCACATTTGTGAGATGAAACAAAGCAGCATCTTTATTTTCCCTAGTCTGTGTATGTGTAGCTGTGTGGAGATAAAGGCTCTTTTAAAACAGGAGTAAGTTGGTTGCAGCCTTGATAAAGTGCTTTGGGATCTAGAAATGAATGATTAAGAAAGAATAATCCAAATGTTAGCTAGACTCAACTTCTAGGGCATCTAAGATCTGGTCTAGGAAAATCATCCATCTCTCCACTAACCTGAGATTAACCTCCTGAGTTGAGTCCCGAGGGACTCCAGACTATCAGTGTTTATCCTGAGAGTAACAGGATGGGCTGCACTAGCCTGAATGTTCAGTAGCTGTGATGCTCGTCTGGCCCTGGAATGACACGGGCTTCCTGACTATACTGCCTGTGGCTCTGAAGATTCTAAGATCCACCCTGGTTATCTGACCACGTCGACTCTCTACGAGAGAAGAGGCTCTCAACGAGGGGGCCACACCTGTCACCATCCCTGTTAACCATCGATCGGACTGTGTGCCACCTCTCAGGTGAGCTGGGGCAGGAAAGGGTGAGAATCCTGACTCCCTAGAATGCACAGCAGTCATGTGGTTCTTCTCAAGTTTTCTTCTCAATATCACAGACCCTAACCTTCTGGCTTCCTCATCTCCATGAAAACATTCTGCATTTACTGCTTTCATGGCTTCTTACAGCCTTTTCTGAAAATATTTTATAGAACACATTAAAATGTGAGATGACAATGCAATGATTTAAAGTATAGCTTATGTGATTACCTAGTGAACACATATGGATTACGAGAATTTAAAGAGACAAATGATTCCTAACGTTTTTCTAGAGTACGTTCGATCTGTCCAAGGACCAAATCTAAGACAATGTGACCCTGCTGAACTTCACAAAATCGGATGTCTTGATGAACATCAAGAGGAGACTAGAATGTCTAAAAGGCTCTAGGCAGACGTGAACTAGGAGAAAGACAGGTGAGTGGAAGTCCAGGTAAAGAAGGCGCCTTTCAGGACCTTCTCAAAATTGAGGTCTGATCCAGGGTAACCTGAGGCCCCAAGACTCCAAAGCCTTCTGAGTTCCTTCGGCATGAGCACCCCAAGGGTTGACTTGTAAGCAACACGTGTCCAGGAAGAGGGCCTTCGCTTCTCCAGCCTGTGTCCTTCCACATCAGATCAGCACTGCTGAGCTTCATAAAGGCACAGGGTGGGGGAGAAGGACACTAAATGATTAGGACAGAGAAGGAAGTTTCTAACTCTAACCAACATATCAATATGTACATGGCATTTCCTTAAGTCTGAAAGTCGTATGAAGGAAGAAGCAGCTAAATACTTCAAATGAACTTTCAAGTTGAGGCCCATAAATTTCTAAAATTACGAAATGTTTGTCATTTTCTACTGAGGAAACAGAAGAAAGGGTCTGATCTGCTTTGGACCAAAAAAAAAAAAAAAAAACCAAAAAACAAAAAACCCAAAGTGATATATGCAACATTCTGAAATCTTAACTACTGTACCTCTTTAAGCAAGCACAGACTGTAGCTGGTGCTACTTAACATAAGCATTACAACTTTGTTTTTAAAAAACATTTCTTGAAACCAAGAACTAAAAGAAAGAAATTAAAGCTGTAGAGAATGCTCCAGCTTCAGAGGACTCATACTATACCGTGAACCGTGTCTGTCACCTGGAAACCAGAGTGCTCCAGGCACGACCGCATGGACAAGCCTGCAGCAGAGAACACATGCACATACAGCCAAAGTGGTACATTCCCCCACGCCCTTCACGCCACCCAGCACAAAGACACTCCTTCCCAAGCGGGCGGGCTGCGGCCACACCAGCGCTCCAGGGGCCAGAAATCTGTATTGGCTTCATGCTCTAAAGCCCAAACGTTTAAGACCAGCAAGACAAAGACACTTTGCATATGTCAAAATTAGACACAGTAGTTTGTGGTTTATTTAGTTATCAAAAGAAGGCACCAAAGCAGGTACGGAAGGTGGTACCACTGTAGGTTGTAATTTGGCAACTATCTTTGGAGAGTATTAATGGAAGAAATACTAGGTTAGACCAAATGGGAACACGCAATGCTAGAAACATGTTTCACTTCTGAGAGGGAGGTTTTGACTGCCTTAGAAATAGGTATAATTACACCATGCTCAACACATACAAGGGGAGTTTTTAAAACCAGAGTAAATTAGGTCATGGTGACCTAATACAATGAGAAAAAAAATCGAATGCACCGTGTTCAGTTAGCAGGGACATGTGCTCAGCCTCTCGGGACGGAGCAGGGCTCTGCATGGGGAGCGGCAGCCATGACGTCTCAGCTCCAGAGGGAAGTGCTGCAAGCAGACAGCTTCTCAGTAGCCAAGAGTTTACTGCCAACTATCTGTAGGCTGCTCTGTAATTTATCGTGACTGAATTTTTAATTAAACTGGGGTTAAGAGAAAACAGGGAAGAAGACATTTTGTTTTCTGGATTCAGAAAAGACCGTGTCCCAAACGGTACTCTTTTGAGTCACTGATACATATCTGCGTTGTGCCTTGATGCCTTTCATTTAATTATGGTTAGTACTTCAACAAACACTAATATTAGCCTTCTACTACTCAAAGAACAAAAACAAAATTTTCCCAGACAGCACTCGAGAGATCGCTGGTGTATTATAAACGTTCATGCCTGTGAGACCGTTCAAAACGGTGAGGCCAAATCTCTCCATTCATGCAGAGAAGGGACTGGCTCGACACAGTCACTGTTCTGACAGAGGCAGGGACAAAGCCCCCTCTGAGACTTCCGCCAACTGGCACAGGTTACATTGAAAGAACAATACGTACTGACATTTGTGTCTTCCACAATTCATGATAAATAAGCAAACTGGTTATTTGTAATCAGCCAAACTTGCTTCTGGGAAAAGGCTGCTACTGGACGATGCAGAGCTCATGTTCCTTCCCAGTACCAGAAAGGAAAAAAATCAAGTTACATTGACAGCTAATGTTATCGTTTCAAGCTCTCTTCTAACAATTATATCTCTTTCCACAATGGCAAAGGATAAACCAGTACTTCTCAAAACTTCTACCGAGCTATCCTACCTGCCTTAGTCACGGGTAATTTTATAGTTGAATTCGGTTTCCATCGTCTATGCAGCTAATGAGAATAACCTCCTTGTCATTAAAGTTAAGGCTGGCCTATGTGAAATAGACACTGAATTCTACTGACATTCACTGTTTTAAGATCACACCAATATTTTTATGTTTAATAGTCTCCTGCAAATAATATCGTGTGGTGTGGCAGTTTTTCGAAGCTGTGTGTGTCTTACCTTGTTTTATTCTCAAAAGGACCCATTTTCCCCCTTGTCCAACACAGGACTTTCCATATGCCCTAAAATTAACACAAATCCTAAACAAAACATCCAGGGTACAGCTGGGAAGTCTGCTTATGTCTCATCTTATACAGAAATGGAGGGGGGTGGCAGAGATAGCTGTTTGTGGGACAGAACTGTGGGCCTTAAACCCAACCAGGAGGTTTTACCTTGGCCTTCTGCTACTTAACCCTTAGTGAACTGCACCAGATAGCAGTCATTTCAGGGCTGCTATGGAAATAAAGGAAGTCAGACATCTCGCAACACCAAGATGAAGAAAAACAAGAAAGTCGAGAAGCATCTCGTTATTTTAAACCAAGTTACTTGTAAATGTAAATCAAAAAAATACTGCTACATAATATTTGATTCTCACAGAGGTAAAAAATTCCAAAGCTGGAACGAGGAGGAGAAAGGGAAAGAAGGGACATACTAAACTAAACCAGTCTATCATGTAATTAAGCAAAACAGCTAAATATTCTGAGAAAATACGTATGTGCAGTCATCAATTAACATGTTTCAGGGAAGGAGCTCATTCTAATCCACCTTGAAGGATGTGACAACTGCATGTATATGGCCAATTTAGGAAATACCAAGTTGTATTTGTACAAACGCACATGCATGTATAGGGATGTGTGTGTGTGCTCTCCTCTAAGTAGACGCAAAAATAAGGAAAGCATAACATTTGATTTGCATGATATTTCTGTCTTCGATCCATGCATTTATGAAAGTAATGTGACTTATTATTTGGGTTCCATAGTTGCTCAGCCACATCTCTTAATTAATGCAAATCCTGGCAAGTTACTATCAGTTTTGGCCATTTCTGGTGAAATCCCTGGCACCATGCCGTGAGAGCTCAGCTTGTAAAGCGCACGGCACTGCCGTCGGCCTCGAGTCTTACTGACTGCTTAGTCTCGGCCCCTTACTTTCCTTCTCACTTAAACTGAAGTTCCTGTTCGGAGTTCCTGAATTTCTTCCCCTCCTCATGTTGCCAAAGTATTCAAATGGCCAGCAGTTTAAAATGGCCATTAATGTCCGAAACTCTAACTGACAGCGAGTGCCCCTGCCAAACCCCAAAGAACTTGGGAACCAAAAATACTTGAGGCTGTAGGTTTCATGGTTTTACTAAGTTCAAACTTCAACAAGAAAGTGTACTTGAGGGCTTCCCTGGTGGCGCAGTGGTTGAGAGTCCGCCTGCCGATGCAGGGGACACGGGTTCGTGCCCCGGTCCGGGAGGATCCCACATGCCGCGGAGCGGCTGGGCCCGTGAGCCATGGCCGCTGAGCCTGCGCGTCCGGAGCCTGTGCTCCGCAACGGGAGAGGCCACAACAGTGAGAGGCCCGCGTACCGCAAAAAAAAAAAAAAAAAGTGTACTTGAACTAGGGACTCAATCAACTGAGTAATTATATTGAAAACATTGAGGCCCACCTATAAAGCAAAGGAACAGCTTTTTTCTAACAAAAATGAGTTTGTCGCCAGAGTCAGTTGTGAGACTGTCAGACGTTTGCTCATTATCCATCGCATGAGCTACTTGCTTCCCTTTCTACCCATGTGCTTTCAAGCACAGCTTCTACTCTTCATCAGCAGATGCAGCTTCAGGAATGGAAACTAACAGCCTAGTAAAAACAGAACTGAGAAGCTAAATGTAGAGTGCTGACCCCTCCTCCCCCATTAACTGCGCGTAAAACATACTCTGATCCATTCGTTTGGTAAAAGTTAATTCCACTTTAAGTGGCTTCAATTCTTCTCTATTTTTCTACTGAGTTACCTAATAAGTCTTTTTCCCCTTAAAAATAAATAGGGACATCGAATTCTGTTCAAATTCTATTTCCAGACATTTCTATTGCACTTAAGTACTATCAGGTAATAATTCTAGACTGCTAAAATTTCAAAAAGGACAAAATATTAACTACTGATGGTGAATCTTTATTAGGGGAAAAGAAAACTGCAAGGTCACGGCCTGCGTTGCAGCCGGCTGTTACTAAGTTAGCTGTCCTTAACAGGGCACACGTGCCAGCCAACGCAGCAGCCACCAGCTCCATGTAACCACTGCAATTTAAATTAAGTAAAATTACGTAAAATTTAAAACTCCATTCCTTGGCTGCACCTGCCACTTTTCAGGCATATGAGGGCCGCAAGTGGCTGGTGACCGGCGTCCTGGACAGCATGCATCAGAGCATCCCCTCACCTCCACAGGTCTCTGCTGCTCTCAGGGCACAGGGCCTGCCCCCGGCCTAGGAGGAGCGCACCGTGCACACTGAAAACGCTCCTATTTAAGTTGAAATAGAAACAAAGGCTCCATAAATCAGATTTAAATAGTCTCACATCACATGCAATTCCAGCAGCTAGTTGCTAAAGTATTTTTAAAGGGTTGCTTAAATGAAAGCACACGAAACGAATGGGCAGAAATGGGACTTAATTGTTACAGAAAGTCCTCAGAGAAAAAAATGGCTGAAGGTTGATTTCATTAAAAGTCCCAAAAGGACATTAATTGGGTATAGTTCAAGAACTGCTCTGAAACTGCAACTTGATTAAATAAAAAACTGGACTGCATGGTAAGCGCAGACCCTGTTCTGCTTGTACACTGTCAGTCAGGGGGCAGGGTCGGCCGTCAGTCAGCACGTGAACCTAATGCCAAAGTGGCCTCGGGTTTCCTCAGACACGCTAGCTTGTTCCTAACCTCAGACCCTGACCACTCTCACAGCTGGACAGGGTTAAGGGAAAATTACCCAATGAAAAGGTTCAGTCACATCATGACAATGTTTTTAAATGAGTTAATATCCAGAGTGCCAATTTTAACTTTAATATTTCTAAACATATAATCAAATCATCAAGGATATGGACATGACCTGCTTTTTCGACTGAGCTGAAAGAGACTAGTCTTTTAAAAAAAAAAAAAACTGAGTCAGAAAACTATTCTCCATTTCATGAAGATCAAAATGGGCCCTTCCAAGGAAGATTTAAATGGGTATCAAAATTCTACCACAGAAACATACACATATTATATGTGTGGTCAGTAAAATGATAAATTCATGGTATAGCTTTTTTTTTTAAATCCAGACATTTGGGATATCCTATAACTGGTTAAGACAATTCAACAAATAAGGTACTTTAACTGAAAGATTCAATTATTTAAGTAATATAAAAATTTAGAAAGATTACGAATCTAACTAATTCAAAGTTTTAAAGAAATCTCAAAGGGAGGTAGTTAATAAATCCGGCTTCACTGAGCTCATACTTTTCCACTGGGACTATCCTGTAAACCCTTTTTGATGATGCTTTCCCCACATTTGAATTTTACAACCTAAGTCTGAGCTGAAAATTTCAATGTGTGGAAAATCCAAGCATTATCCAAAACTATTAAAGATTTAACCAACATTGTACTTCCTCTGGATATAAAGCTGGATGTATTTGTACTAGTTTACTAACAAATAGTTAAGTAAAGACAGAATTTTCTTAGAATATAAACAAAAAGCCAAGTTGTGCAGCCCAATTAAAGCAAAAGCAACATATTTAAACAGCTCTTACACCACCACTAACATATTTTAAGTCTCTTCCCAGGTAATCAGGGAAGAGGATGAGAGCTGTGACCAGGCCCCTCCCATCCCCAAGTAGCCGAGGAACTCACCATCTTTAGAATTGCACCGTACAGCCGCAGGAGCACCTTCCGAGGCTCGTCACCAACGGTGGCCAGAGTGTCGGGTAAGGAGCACTGGAACAGCATGTTACTGAGGCCACCTCTGTCAGAAACAAGAGGACCGTAAGGATCTGTATTTTGAAAGCAAGCTAAATCGCGTGTGGGTGAGAAGTCAGGATCCATCCCACAAGAACTGTCCTCATCTAAGTCTTCATTTAATCTCTCAGGATACTAGCAACATAAATGATTAACTCCGCAGTTCTCAGATCAATTCCACGAGTCACATTAAAAACAGGCAAATTCTGGATCTGTTCTTCTAGGACAGCAATGGGGGGAGTTTTTATAATTGCATGTGGCATCGGCCTCAGAGAGTGACAAGGAGCAAGGAGACCCTCTTCAGCCCTGGGAATGGGGGGGAATCCCAGATGCCTCCCTTCCAGCCCACATTCACATATGACCCAAAATTTCCATCATATACCCATCACTGCCAGGTTAAACTCTTGGGGCAATACTTAAACCATCTCCTACAGGACTTTCCACTTGAAGTGGAAAGATCCACCCCTTCTCAACCAGGTTTGCCTAACAGCCTTTTCAAAAAATTTGCCACATTAACAATTACTGGCGCTCTGAGAGCTCTAATAATTAACAATTACTGGAGCTCTCAGAGCTCTCAATACCCTAAACCTTCTACTGTGACTACCAAAGACAAGCAACAAGTTACAGGGGACGTTTAAACAGGAAAGCATAGCCTCGGGGACAAATCACCTGCCTGGGTTGGAAATGATTAGGTGCAGAGGGTGGTTAGGTTAGTTAATGCAGGGATTGGAGTTAAATGAACACAAAATACTGTACAATTAGGAATTCGAGACCAGAGGCACCTCATCTGTAGTAGACTTCAGAGTCCCCCAATCCTATTCATAGACAGTCAGTAAACTGCAGGGAACTATTACATAAGCAAAGCACCACGCTGGAAGCTCGGGTAACACAACAATGAAACAGGCTCTGGTCCCCGCCCTTGAGCAACTTCCGCTCCAATGAAGAAGGCACACATAAAACTGTAAGACAGAATTCAAAATCATGGGACAATGTCTGAACCAGATGCTTCAGCAAACCCTGAGTCTACACCTGCCTGTCAGATGCATCAATATCACACAGCAGTATAGGCGCAACTTGTGGAGAAAACGTTATCAGCAAGGTGGACCACAGCTTCCTAGAACGACATCCCCCAGTCACAGCAGCCTCTTTCCCTGTTCTATCCACTGACAGTCTTAGTGAAGCTACGTTCCCCAAAGTGAGGCTAAATACGAACCTAAACTGCATCATCACACGCCCAGTCAGACAGGGATCCTGAGCACACAGTGACAAGCACCGTCAAAAAATGGTCCAAGAAACAGAGTTCATTTTGTGTGAGGAAGAAAGATAACAGGGAGAACGTTTTATCTGGAGGTTGTTAACGTTGCTGCATTAACGGTGCCACGAAAATGCTCAAAGTTCCACCCCTGTGGCAGACACTCCCCACCCTCCTGGGTTAGAGAACCTGGGCTGTGCTCAGGCAGCAACGTGTCTTGCGTCAGGACTCTACTTACCAGCTGCCTCTACAGCTGGCCGGGCCTGTGCGACCAAGTCCTGGCAAATAAAATGTCAAGGAATTGTCTATGTGGCTTTTGGGGAATCAACGTCAGACATGCTCGTGCGCTTGCCCCCTCTTCCCCATCCATCCTGCTGTGTGGACCGAGGAGACAGTGGTGGGTCAGGGCTAAGCTACTGCCTCTGGGCTCCAAATTCCCACTCCAGTTCTGCTGTGATGCTGGGCTGGGACTCTGCCGATGACAAACCTCCTTTATCAGCTGCTCCCATTCATCAGGTTCTGGCGGCAGACGTGTCTGCCGGCCGCTCCTGCCCGCGTGCTGCGGCAGCAACCCGCCCGTTCCCATCCTCACTTCTTTGGGCGACCCCAGCACCAGCCTCAGGGTCCCCAGCAATAGCCAAGCAGTGCCCTCTCCTTGGAGGTCGGGATCCCAACTCTGTGGGCTCCTCCTCTCAACTTCCAGGTTCTGATCACCCCAACCTCTTCCCTTGTCCCCCAGCCCCAGGAGCCTGCTTCCTGCACACTTAGTATTCCTTATTTTAATCAGTTCTGTTCCCTTTTTGCTTTTTTGGTTCTCCACCGCCTGTTCACCCAATTCCCTATATTAAATCCTCTATGGCTGCTGAAATACCTAGTAGTGTTTCCATTTTCTTGCTAGGATCCTAACTAGCACATGTGGCCAGAGCTTCAGCAGCTTCTTAGATCACGAGATTAACGGCCACATCCTAGAAATAGCAGAGCAGTTAGCTGAAAGGAGTCTGCATCTCCACCAAGCCGTGAAGCCGCCACAACTGCTCAGCCTGGCTTCTCCTGGACCTCTTTAATGCACAACGGAAATCAATTTCTATGTTGTTTAACCACTGTGACTCTGGGGTCCTCTGTTATAAGCAGCTAAACCTAGTAGTAACTGATACAGTGTCACCACATCCACTTACTCCTGTTCTTCCAGTCTGGAAACTCCTCACTCTTCTCTGCCATGTAAAAACTACCTACTGGGCTTCCCTGGTGGCACAGTGGTTAAGAATCCGCCTGCCAATGCAGGTGACACGGGTTCGAGCCCTGGTCCAGGAAGATCTCACATGCCACGGAGCAACTAAGGCTGTGCGCCACAACTACTGAGCCTGCGCTCTAGAGCCCGTGTGCCACAACTGCTGAAGCCCGTGCGCCTAGAGCCCATGTTCCGCAATGAGAAGCCCACACACCGCAACAAAGAGTAGCCCCCGCTCGTCGCAACTAGAGAAAGCCCGTGCGCAGCAACAAAGACCCGACACAGCCAAAAATAAATGAATAAAATAAGTTTATAAAAAAATAAAAACTACCTACTGTTTAAAACCAAGTTCCAAGGGCTTCCCTGGTGGCGCAGTGGTTGAGAGTCCACCTGCCGATGCAGGGGACACGGGTTCGTGCCCCGGTCCGGGAAGATCCCACATGCCGCGGAGCGGCTAGGCCCGTGAGCCATGGCTGCTGAGCCTGCGCGTCCGGAGCCTGTGCTCCGCAACGGGAGAGGCCACAACAGTGAGAGGCCTGCGTACTGCAAAAAACAAAACAAACAAAAAAGAAACAACCAAGTTCCAAGTCCAACCTCCTCAACAATCTTTTGCTGTCTTCCCTGCTAGCTCCTGAAGACAGAGGTCACGTCTAACTTCAATTCTCAAGGCCCAGTGGCCCCAGATGGTGGATGCTCAATAGAGATTTTCTGAAAATGACAATGACCCACAGCACTCTTCCAGAACCTCCCTTCTCCAAACTCCTCCCTGTTACATTTGGTAACTGACCATCTTATATCGTTCTCTAATAGGCTGGCTAGGCTGGCGGTCAGCCTTGGCTCTCTAATTTAGACTGTAAGCTCCCCAAGGGACAGTCCCCTCTTCCTGGGGGAGGGCATCATGTAAAAGAAAAGCCACAGGCTTCAGAGCCAGGGAGCCGATTCAAACCCTAGTTCTGCACTTACTAGCTGTGTAATCTTGGGCACGCTGCTAAACCTCTGTGACCCTCAAAAATGCACTCCTCTGTAAAGGAGCAGCACTTAAATCTAGTCACTGTAAGACCTCAAGGTCACGGAGCCCTGGGGCCGCAACGTCCTGAGCATGCAACAAGGGTGGGGTCATTCCATCCTCCCGACAACCTACAGGGCAGTGCCAGTACTGCCTCCATCACACAGAGGAGGAAACAAAGCAAGAAAGTGGCAGAGCCACAATGGAAGACGGCATCTGGCTCCAGAATCCTTGCTTTTAACCCTCATGCTGAGAGACGGGACACAAGCAGGAGGGCACCACGTGCCATGCCAGACACACAGTGGTGCTGCGGGCACCGCCATCCATCACAGGAGCCCGACGTCAGGACGGGTCTGTACTAACTTGCATAAGACAAATGTCTCTGTTCCTGTGGCTGCTGTCACTTACGACCACAAACTTCGTGGCTTTAGACAACACACAAGGCTTCCCTGGTGGCGCAGTGGTTAAGAGTCCGCCTGCCAATGTGGGGGACGCGGGTTCGAGCCCTGGTCCGGGAAGATCCCACATGCCGCAGAGCAACTAGGCCCATGCGCCACAACTACTGAGCCTGAGCTCTAGAGCCCACGAGCCACAACTACTGAGCCTGCGTGCCACAACTACTGAAGCCCGTGCGCCTAGAGCCCGTGCTCTGCAACAAGAGAAGCCATGGCAACGAGAAGCCCGCGCACCGCAAGGAAGAGCAGTCCCCGCTCGCCGCAACTAGAGAAAGCCCGTGCGCAGCAATGAAGACCCAACACAGCCAAAAATAAATAAATTAATTAATTAAAAACAAACAAACAAACACACACATTTATTATCTTACAGTTCTGGAGATCAGATGCCTCTAGACAGGTCTCACAGGGCTAAACTCAAGCTGTCAGCAGGGCTAGACTTCAAAAGGACATACCTCATTCCAGGAAACACACAAAATAACTAAAACAGATTCGGAGTGAGCTAATGAATTCAAAGAGGGGTTACCGGCAGTGATGAGGAATTACGGTTTAATGGGCACAGAGGTTCAGTTTAGCAAGATGAAAACATTCTTGCGATCAACAGTGGTGATGGTTGAACAACGTGACCGACTTAATGCCACTAAACCATACATTTAAATATGGTTAAAATGGTAAATTTTATGCCATGCATATTTTACCACAATTTTTAAAAAAGGAATGACGTCCTGACACATGCTACAACATGGATGAACCTTAAAAACATGCTCAGTGAAAGAAGCCACAACAAAAGACCAGATATTAAATGATTCCATTCATATGAAATGTCCGGAACGAGGAAATCTGCAGAGTGGGTGCCTAGGGCCAGGGCAGAAGGGGGCTAAAGGGGACAGGGTTTCCTCTCGAGGTATGAAATTGTTCTATTGACTGTGGTGATGGCTGCACACACCTGTGGATATATTAAAAACCCTACGCTGGAACTTACCTGGCAGTCCACTGGTTAAGACTCTGAGCTTCCAATGCAGGGGATGCGGGTTCAATCCCTGGTGGGGGACCTAAGATCCCACATGCTGCACGGCCAAAAAAAAAAAAAAAAAAAAAACCCATATACTAAAAACCACTGAATCCTACAATTTAAGCAGGTGAACTATGTGATATGTGAACTATATCTCAATGGTTTAGAAAGGAAAAAAAAAATCTCATTTTTCTTTACCAGTGAAACTTGTATGTGCTTCTACAGAAACAACGTTTCACAGATGTAAATAAAAGTCATTTTAAATAATATTTTTCAACAGCTTATTTAAAGAAAAGCAATCATGCCATCTGGGAACCTCTGCCAGGAATAAGGACCTACTTTCCCAGGAGGCAAGCTAGCTGTCCACCCCAGCTCAGGAAGACACGGGAAGCAGGAAGGCGCAGAGACAGAAGGGCAGCCTTCTCCTCTCCCCTCCACTCAGGCCCACGCCCCAAGTGCATGGCTTGTCACAAGGGCCTGCCACAGCCAGGCACAGCCAGCACGGGCTTCTGGCTACCAAGCAACAGGACAGGCATGACATCAGTTAAAAGCCCTAGTTTTCCTTCCTGTCACATACTCTCGAAAGCTCAGTCCACGGCAAGAGCAAACAGATGAACTACTGTTCTGAGCTGTGTAACTCGATTCAGTTTATCCCGAGTCCCAAAGAAGGAAAGCAGGCCGGCTTGGCCACCAACAAGCCCACAACCTGGAAATCCTTCATCTCTTGTATTATCTGTAGCCGCTCACCCAATAGGCCCTAATGGGAAGAAGTAAAACATGGATGATTTTTAAGTGACAATCAAAATAAATGAAACAATGTCATTGTCACAGATGACCCAAACTGTCAGAAAACACCTAGAAAAATGTCAGACACTAATGAGCTAAATAAATAATACAACTAGGAAGAAGATACGATGGGAAGATATGCCACAGAATGACAGCAGAAATACAACAGCCCATTTACCATGGGGTTTGTCAAGAATATCCTTCCAAGTAAAATCCCAGGAACGCTCAAGGATTCCAAAGAAGTCTGAAACTTCAACCTTTTTACCATGTGGCAGAAGATCTTTATAATAAACATACATGTCATAATTAAATTTAGGAGACACAGAGATACTCACATAAGCAAAATATCAAATAAGATGAGAATAACTTATTTATTTCATATTCAACATATGTAAGCAAGCCATGGCAGGTAGGACACTGAAAAGAGAAGTCACTGCTGGCGGGAATTCTAACCAGTGCCCTAGGGATCCAGCTGAGTGTGCGTCCCTAATCCTCACCCACAGGTCCCTCAAACAGTACCAATGGAATAACGAGCAGAATACAGAGCTGCTTTTACAGACTGCTGATGAGATGCGAAAATCATAATTTCAATTTCTGTTGATATACAGCTTATCAAGAATTGACTTACAATTGAGAATAATTTGACTCATCAAATGACAACACACATAGAACATAAAGGATATTTGAAAAGAAACCATGCAAAAACAAAGAACCAACTCCAAACTGAAGAACCAAAAGGCTAACTGGTTTATATGCTGAAGAAAATGGATTTGTGAAAACAGAGCCACAAAGCAGTTGCTTGGTAGTGCTGTGCTGCTCTTGGCACATTCAAGATCACCCACACACCACAAGTGACGAAGAACCTGGGTGACCTGGCATATTTTTTCAAACTCAATTAAGTTTATCAGTTGTTGAAGCAACTAAAGTAGGCTGCCTTAACGTGTATTAAATTGTTTGACTTTCAGATTTTAAAAGCCAGGTTCCAAAAAGTTGTGTGTACATGAATCTGAAAGACCCCCCCCCAAAATAAAAAAAGACAAGTACTTTCCCAAATTCTATTATTCAAATATAACCACTTTGAACACTGTAATATATATTTTTTCTTGTCATTTTCCTAAGCTCCTTTTCCCAATTTCTTTCTTTTTATTAAAATTGGGATCATGGGGCTTCCCTGGTGGCACAATGGTTGAGAGTCCACCTGCCGATGCAGGGGACACGGGTTCGTGCCCCGGTCCGGGAACATCCCACATGCCGCGGAGCGGCTGGGCCCATAAGCCATGGCCGCTGAGCCTGCGCGTCCGGAGCCTGTGCTCCGCGGCAGGACAGGCCACAACAGTGAGAGGCCTGTGTACCGCAAAAAAAAAAAAAAAAAAAAAGGGATCATGGTGAATATACTGCTCTGCAAAGTTCATTTTCCACTTATATTATGAGCATTTTCCCTCAATTCAGCATTAAAAACATTTTTAATTGTGCATGGAATTTCACCTTAAAGATACAGCATGGCTTAACCAACTGCCTAATGCTAAAGACAGAGCTTTCCCATTATTTTTTACTTCTACACACAACTCTACAAATGTATACCTATATGGCGATCTTTATGCACAAGATTGCATAAATCTTGAGGAGATCCTTTAAAGCTGGGTTTTCTGGACCAAAGGGCACTACCATTTTAAAATTTCTTGATGCCTACTGCCAAAGTGTCCTAAAACAGAGCCACAATGGTTCACTCTTCACCTGTCAGTGGTGTCAGAACTCCTGTCTCATATCTCGTTTGACCTGTTTTTTAATCAATTAAAACTTGATATTATCAAAAATATAATTTTTTAAAACATTAAACTGCTAGTGAAGATAATGAAATTTTTTAATGCTTCAAGATATACATAAAGTTAACAAATGGCATGAAATATTTTAAAGTTAAAAAATTATTGCAAAGGGAATATTTGTAAGTACATCAATAAGGGAAAAATAGTTAAGGAAAATAAACTATGAAACATACTGAAAGTTAGCAACTTTATTTAAATGGATTTCTTGATGTACACCTTAGTGATTCTATGCTAAGTAACTTCCCCCAAACTGATAAATGTCAATTCTTTACCCACCTCAAATGAAGCGATACAATTAACTGCACTAATCATTAAGAGGAGAAAAGAAAACTGGAAGATGTAAAACAGCAGATAATCTAAAATTTTAGTTGATCCAGAAACGGGTCAAAGAAACTGTCACAGCTGGCATCGTATTGTGATTTTATTTATTTATTTATTTATTTTTATTTTTTAAAAAGAGATTTCCCTTTTTATTTTTTAATTAATTAATCAATTATGGCTGCGTTGGGTCTTCGTTGCTGTGCGCAGGCTTCTCACTGCAGTGGCCTCTCCTGTTGCGGAGCACAGGCTCTAGGCACGCGGGCTTCAGGAGCTGTGGCTCGAAGGTTCTAGAGCTCAGGCTCAGTAGTTGTGGTGCACGGGCTTAGTTGCTCCGTGGCATGTGGGATCCTCCCGGACCAGGGCTCGAACCCGTGTCCCCTGCATTGGCAGGTGGATTCCCAACCACTGTGCCAACAGGGAAGCCCGATTGCAATTAATTTTAAAAGAACCCTGAAAAATTCCACAAAATCATTTCAAAACAAAAACCACTCCACGAAACTAAGATCTGGCATTTGATGCTACTTCCTCTCAAAGTTCCTCGCAGCAGGAAATATCATCACGCCTTCCTGGTGTGAAAGGTCTTCTTAAAATAGAAGCCTAGATGACAACTGGTTACCTGCGGTCAAACATGAACCAAAGGCTCCATGACTCACAGGATTATTAACCCCCCATAAGTGAACCACCCTACTACAAGTACACCTGTCACAAAAAATGCTCTAATGTTTCAGCACTTAGACCAAATACACAGGTTATAAAAGACTTCAAAATTCTGTTCTAAAGATCAGAATCTTATTTCAGAATGAAACAGAATTTTAACACCAATGCAAAATGGTGGTTACCTCTGGGCAAAAGAAGGGAACCTGAAGCCAAATGTTCAGATTTGATAAAGCTATTTTATTATTTTCAAAATTTTATTCTTTACTACTTTATAAATGTTTGTAATTTTTAATAAAGAGGTTGTTTCACATAAAACTTTATGGCATCTAATACACAATCACCAGCATATACTATAATGAACTCTTCTCAAAAATCAGTTGGTGGGGCTTCCCTGGTGGCACAGTGGTTGAGAGTCCGCCTGCCGATGCAGGGGGCACGGGTTCGTGCCCTGGTACAGGAGGATCCCACGTGCCGCGGAGCGGCTGGGCCCGTGAGCCATGGCCGCCGAGCCTGCGCGTCCAGAGCCTGTGCTCCGCAAAAAAAAAAAAAAAAAAAAAAAAAAAATCAGTTGGTAATTTAGTATATGTATAAAACCAAGATCACTGGAATCAAGGGGAAAAAAGGCGCTGGCAAGGGCTTCCCTGGTGGCGCAGTGGTTGAGAGTCCGCCTGCCGATGCAGGGGACACGGGTTCGTGCCCTGGTCCGGGAAGATCCCACGTGCCGCGGAGCGGCTGGGCCCGTAAGCCATGGCCCCTGAGCCTGCGCTCCGCAACGGGAGGGGCCACAACAGTGAGAGGCCCGCGTACCGCAAAAAAAAAAAAAAAAAAAAAAAAGGCGCTGGTAAGAAGATCACAATGGGTCAAAGCAACAATAATCTTGTCCAATATCCTCTCAAACTCAATAGGGATATTTGTTGGGGTCTGTGGAGATCCTCTGACAGAGGGCTCAAAAGATCAGTGACATCTTCAAAAAGTTAAATGTTGAGTTACAAAATGACCCAGCAATTTCACTCCTAGACAGATACCCAAGAGAAATGAAAACATATGTCCTCACAAACACTGAACACAAATGTTTATAATAGCCAAAAAAGGGGAAGAATCCAAATGTCCATCAATCAATGAATGAATAAACTGCGGTATATCAAGCAATGAAATATTATTCAGCCATAAAAAGGAATGAAGTACCAATACATGCTACAACACAGATAAACCTAGAAAACATGATGCTAAGTGAAAGAAACTGGTCACAAAAGGCCATGCATGTTGTATGAGTCCATCTATATGAAATGTCCAGAAGAGACAAATCCATAAAAAGTAAGTAGATCCAAAAAAAAAAGTAAGTAGATCAGTGGTTGCCAGGAGCTAGGGAGAGCGGAGAACAGGAAGAGAACACTAATGGTACAGGGCTTCATTCTGAGGTGATGAAAGTGTTCTGAAAAAACAGCAGTGATCGCCGTATAACTCTGTAAAAATACTAAAAAACACTGAACTGTACCATTTAAAAGGGTGAATTTTATATTACGTGAATTACATCTCAATAATGCTGTTTTTTTCCTTTCTAAACCAGTGATAACTTGCCTTAGTTTATTAAATCGACCATTCATTGATTTATTTGAACCTATGAATGACCGTCCTCTTAATATTAAGCTCTGTGTGTACGATCCATGGCAATCACCATTTGATTAAAATGTGCTCCCAAGTAGTGAACACTTCCAATGAAACTGCTAGACCCTAGGAGAAATCAAGCCCTCAAAAAGATGCCTCTGATTTTAGGATATGGAAAAAGAAGAAGCATTACTAAGGACTTTGGAATGAGAGAAGTTACCGAGTTTCAGGAAACCTCTGTGGTTACACTGGGTTTCCAGCTTCCCACACCTACCTGTAACTCTATTTGGAAGTGGCACCTGTCCCCCACCAGCACAACCAAAGGTGCTTCCCTCTGGTCCTGGCCATACACTTCTTTTTCTCCTCCCCACATATCTTTCTGTGGCCTACTCCCGCAGCCCCCCAGTTTGAGGCCTGTCAGGGAGGGCTCACACACACACACACAGCCCACCGCCTTCTCCTCCACTCTCCCACTACCTGGTTTCCACAGCCCAGGCACCTTCCACCATCCAGGCCATTGTCAAAACCATCAAGAGAAAAGATTCCAGAATAAAGCCTGGGGAGGGAAGGTTTGCCAACGCTGGCCTCCCGTGCCCTTTGCCCTCCTCCTGCCGATTGGCTCACTTCAGTGCTGTTCATAATCTCTGGACTTTTCAAAGTTTTAAAATTATGCTTCAGTAGTTGTGAACATCTCTGAACCAGGTGGCTTCCACAGTACTCTTTAGTGCAGCATCCTGAATTCCACCCCTGCGCTGGCAGGCCAAACGCAACACAGGAAAACTAAGAGAGGAAGACTCGGAAGAGATGAAATTTCCAGTAGCCTATGTGCAGGGGAGAGCAGTAAAAGGCCACAACCATAACTTCAGGCATTAATTATCTGCCATCGTATGTACACCCTACAGAATCCTACTCACCCTTATTCACAGTCCAAAACGGACAAAGGGTGACTCACAAACCAGGTCTGTTCGCAGTTCTCATCAGTAAAACAGGGTCCCTGAAAAGGTCAGACACCTGTGGGGACCCCTGCCTTCTCCACATGACTCGTCTATATGAATGTCACTTGGCCCTGGACTGTGACAGGATGCCTGCCTGCAGAGGTTTCTAACCCATGGGAGCACTGACTGGACCTCAGGGGAGATATGCCACTTGACTTTATTACTTACCTAAAATACAGGACTCGTCAACACGCTCAAGGTCATTTGAAGTCCTTGCCAGACATCATACTCTCAGGATACTTTTGCACATACCTTGCAAGCAATAGGTACTATTGTAGAGAACTGCTTATCACAAAAAATCTGGGCAAAAATAGAGACAGGTGTATGTTATCTCTGCCTAAACTGAAGTGTACACCTGAGTGACTAGCTGAAATAACCATCATACTGTGTTAGAACTAGACAGGAGTCACCACTTATTAACACTTTAACTCCTGGCAAGCTACTCAGCCTCTCTGAGCCCCTGGGGTTAAGAATTCCTCTCCCTTGGGGCTTCCCTGGTGGCACAGTGGTTGAGAATCCGCCTGCCACTGCAGGGGACACGGGTTCGAGCCCTGGTCTGGGAAGATCCCACATGCCACGGAGCAACTAGGCCCGTGAGCCACAACTACTGAGCCTGCGCATCTGGAGCCTGTGCCGTGCAACAACAGAGGCCACGACAGTGAAAGGCCCACGCACCGCGATGAAGAGTGGCCCCCACTCGCCGCCAACTAGAGAAAACCCTCACACAGAAACGAAGACCCAACACAGCCAAAAATAAATAAATAAAAATAAATTAAAGTAACTTTCATCTTAAAAAAAAAAAAAAAAAGAATTCCTCTCCCTGAGGCTCACTGCCCGGATTAACGTAGTACCTGGCAAGAGTGAGCACTTAATGAATGGAATCTTTTATTACCATGATTAACTTAACAAAGCAGAAGTTCTGGCATTCAAACTGTCCTGAAAAGATCAAAATGTTATTTCAATTAAAATATAACACTATATGGCTATTCAAAAGAATAAGGTAGCTCAATAAATACCAATACAAAACAGTCTCCAAGACACAGTGCTGCTTTTAGTGCAAAAAAAGTGATCTACTGTTAAGTATTAAAGAGGGAGGGGAAGCTACACATTCTCAGCCCCTCGCACAGGGCCTAGCACATTGCAGCTCTCAGTGTTTGCTGAAGAAACGAATACACCCACATATACTAATGTATGCATGACATCTCTCTGGAAGTGCTTGCTTCTAGGGAGAGGCGCCGGGGTCAGAGGTGGGAGAAAGACACCCTTTCGTAATGTTTGAATCTTAAAGCCAGTACACTGATTATCTACTCAAAGATTTTTTTTCTTTAACAAAATGAGCAAAAATAACCCTTGTTTTTTTCCAACTGTCCTCTGTAATCCCTTCACAAATAAAAGGAATGAATGCTCAAGGAGGGAGCTATCCCACTCAACTGATTTCCTGGTTAATCATCAGGTCGGTATGAAGTACCACCCTAACCACAAGATAATTAGAGGCTAACAAATAAAACACTCTTGTGGAAAATCTAAAAACTCTTTGTACCTCCCTCCGTTCCTGCCTTAAATATAGGGTGGCAAATGTGATGTACCTGTTCATGTTTCGAGCCCCTCACTGGCCTGGGGCCCTTATTCTGAACATGAAACATCACTACAGAGTGCTAGGGAGGTTAAGACACACACAGAGGAACTCAGATGTGAATGGCTTCCAAGGCAGGCCAGGGAACGTTCTTAATGCTTAAAGTAATATTGCTTTTTCTTATTTTCACACTTTCTCTTAAAAAAAAATTAAGGAAAATGTTTAGTAACTTGGGCTCCAGTTAATTGAAACTTTCCTGCTAATTTCTTTACTCTAGTCACATAACAGATAATACCCTGTGTACGTTTCAGGATTTTTAGGCCCAGGCCTCATTTTCAGCCCTGAACTGCCTGACTGAGCCCTTTAAAAAGCCAAAATGTTTTTCACTGATATCAATCTATAATAGTAATGATCAATTTGTTTCTTGGTGACTTTTCCAACCTTCAACTTTAGAGGCAGTTCTAGGTTTAGGCAAGTTGATTCTTTCCTCCGCCGACTCATCTTTTTCTACGTTAGCCCCACTGTTCCAGAACCTGAAGCGTAATCCTTTCCAACAGAAGTCGACTGTGTTAGACAATGAAGCATCTTGGGGAAATTTACATGTTACCTAAACACAGGACAAACCCCAAAACCCTGGTAAGGCACAAAATCAATCAAGATCCTCTTAACTTGCTAACAGGTCACTACAATTCAAACAGGTTACTCTCACATTTGGGATAAAGTACAGTTAATTTCCAGACTTAACGGCAGTGGAGATTTTCAAGGAGGGAGAAGAAAATGAACATTTCCCCACCATGAGGCAAATGAGGAAACACTCCTGACTTAAAGGTCTATCAGCCCTGACTTAAAGGTCTATCAGCTCACCATTTATGGCACAGCTGTACTTTACCTAGGAGGTCAGAGGTGGCAAGAGGGCTCCCCACTCAAATACAGAGAGGACTCAACCGTAACGCAGGGAAGCAAAGTAAGGTGGCTGGGCCACAGCAACTGTAAAAACTATCCTTCCAGCTCCCCACCTTCTAAGGCTCAGTCCTCAGGGTGGGACCACGGTACGGCCCTTCCCTCATCACTCCCTCTCCAGCCACGAAGCCGCAGGGCAAGATGGCATCTTGGTTCCTGGCCGCTTCCAAATCCTCCCAGACTGTTCATCCACCTTGTGAAAAACACCGAATGCTACTGGCAGGTGTTGGCTATAAAAACTATCATTCAAGTTTGCTTGCTCTGAAAAGTTCTCATAGATTGAAAAATATACTCCATGTGTAGAAAGGAGGTCAAATCCAAGTCAATGATAAGGCCGAACATTCCAGTAGATGTGGTCCATTCGTGCTGTGCTGTGTGTCACTTTAACACGGCAGCAGGAAGCTGGTCTACACGGGGCAGGTCCTGGGCACTTGGGAATGTCACACCCTGTGCTTCAAGTACTCAGTGTGTGACAGGAAGTAGTTGGTAATTTTAACTACAAGTGATAAAGTGAATGCAGGGGGGAGAGCCTCTGCACTATTGTGTGCACTCTCTTTGCCCCACAGAAACAATTTTTTAAGTTTTGGAGTAAAATCACTTCACTAGATAGTGGTCTACTGCATAACATAGTTTTTATTTTAGCAACATGTATTTAATACAAGTAGCTTTACAAATGGCTTGTATCCTTTATTTGTAGACTTATCAGGTCTTAACGAGGTTATTTCTGTTTTATTCTACAGCATTCTACATGGGGAAAATGCATGCTGTAGTGATACAACAAGTTGGTGAAGTGCCCAAGGTCTTGAAATATGCCATTCCTCACGTCAAACATCTAGATTACTTTTTTTCCAATATTTAAGTTGAGGTGAAACACACATAACATACAATTTGCCATCTTAAACATCGGTAAGTGTACAGTTCAGTGGCATTAAGTACATTCACATTCTTGTGCAACCATCACCATCTTCTACCTCCAGGACTGCTCATCCCATAAAGCTGACACTCCGTGCCCTTTAAACACTAACTCCCCATTCCCCATCCTCCAGCCCCGGGCACCCACCAGGATACTGTGTCCCTATGAATCTGACTTCTCTAGGGACCTCACAGCAGTGACATCATACAATATTTGTCTTTTTTGACTGGCTTATTTCACTCAGCAGAACGTCCTCCAGGTTCAGCCATGTTGTAACATGTCAGAATCTCCTTTTTATCAAAGCTGAATAATATCTGATTGCAGGTATATGCCACACTCTGCTCGTCCATTCATCCATCAAAAACATCTATGTATTTTTAACCATTTGGAAAAGAAGTCCATCTAGGTGAGTCAGCTCAGACAACAAGAAACCTGAGACACTGCCTGCTCCAGAGAAGCCTTTAACACAAAGGTTTTCACCTGCTAAACCGAGACGGGAAATTTCTTGTCTGCACCTAACCAACTGTACTTTGCTGAAAACCAAAAAAGCCACTGAAACCTCTGCAAACTGTCCACAAGTAACATGGCGCAAAGCCCAGCACACACAGGACTTAGTCTCCCTAAGGTTCAGGGCCTGCAAGGAAAATAGAAGACAGCGTAATATCAAAAGAGCTACTGAATTTAGAGCACAAACAAGAAAAAAGGAGACCTTTGCAAAATTTCTTCTAACCATCTAAAATTCAACTTGAAACGACCACAGCTCAGGGGGAAAAAAGCACTTCAGTAAAATGACAGCATAATACACAGTAATCAGGAACAGGTGTCAACTCCCAGCTCTCTCAACACCAAGTCTACAGGCACAGTTACGAGAACAGGCTTTGTCCCAGGTGGGCTGCTGGCTCTGCAGACAGCTGCATGGTCTTGGGCAAATTACTCTGTAAGATGGTGTAAGAGTATCTAGTAGGGTCTGTGAAGATTATAGGAGATAATGTCAGTTGTTTATTATCAACCTTTAAGAGTGTGTGGGGGCTTCCCTGGTGGCGCAGTGGTTGAGAGTCCGCCTGCCGACGCAGGGGACGCGGGTTCGTGCCCCGGTCCGGGAAGATCCCACATGCTGTGGAGCGGCTGGGCCCGTGAGCCATGGCCGCTGAGCCTGCGCATCCAGAGCCTGTGCTCCGCAACGGGAGAGGCCACAACAGTGAGAGGCCCGCGTACCGCAAAAAAAAAAAAAAAAAAAAAAAATGGGCGGAAGACCCAAGCAACCACCTGAGCAGGGAAGATACACAGATGGCAAGTAAGCATAGGAAAAGATGCTCAACATCATTTGCCATTAGAGAATCACAAATTAAAACAAGACACTACTACACACCTACTAGAATGGCCAAAATCCAGAATACTGACAACACCAAATGCTGGAGGATGTGGAACAACAGGAACTCATTCATTGCTCGTGGCGATGCAAAATGGTGCAGCCCCTCTGGAAGATAGTTTGGCAGTTTCTTACCAAACTAAACACACTCTTACCATATAATCCAGCACCTGGGCGTGTTGGTATTTACCCAAATGAACTGAAAACATGTCCAGAGAAAAACCTGCACACAGATGTTCATAACAGCTGTATTCCTAACTGTCGAAACTTGGAAGCAATCAAGACATCCTTCAGGAACTTCTCTGGCGGTCCAGTGGTTAAGATTTCACCTTCCAATGCAGGGGGTACATGTTTGATCCCTTGTCGGGGAGCTAAGATCCCACATGCCTTGGGGCCAAAAAACCAAAACATAGAACAGAAGCAATATTGTAACAAATTCAATAAAGACTTAAAAAAAAAAAAGATATCCTTCAGCAGGCAAATGGATAAACCGTGGTACGCCCATACAATGGAATATGATTCAGCACTAAAACAAAATATACTATCAAGCCATGAAAAGACACGGAGCAAACTTAAATGCATATTATTAAATGAAAGAAGACAATCTGAAAAGGCTATACTGTATGATTCCAACCATATGACATTCTAGAAAAGGCAAAACTATGGAGACACTAAAAAGATCAGGGTTTGAGGGGAGGGAGGGATAAATCGGCAGAGGACAGAGGACTTTTTGGGCCACAAGGCTATTCTGTAGGATCCTACAATGGTGGATATAGTACACATCATTATACATTTGTCCAAACCTGTACAAGGTACACCGCCAAGAGTGAACCCTAATGTAAACTGTGGACTTTGGGTGATAATGATGTGTCAGTGTAGGTTCGTGGACTGTGACAAATGTACCACTGCAGGAGAAGAATGATGTCAACAGTGAGAGGCTGTGGGGGGAGGGGGGGTATAATGGGAACTCTGTACTTTCTGCCCAATTTGGTTGTGAATCTAAAACTGCTCTAAAAAAAGTTAAGTTTATTAATTTTTTTTAAAAAAGAAGTAAGGCCCCTTAAGGGACCAAATTTTCAGTGTGTAATAAAAACAAAGTGTAAATGAAACTTTATCTTGAAAAATGAAACAGTATTATTTATGTCTTTACATGTAACATAATTTAGATTATCAAAGTAACTATGTACATATAAAGGAAATCAAGTAGGGAGTTTTGGCATAATTTTTCCAAAACCCTTTAAGATAGCACCATAAAGCACAATTCACTCCTTCTTTGACTTTTACTGTATACTTTTGCAAACACAGCTGAGGACTTTGCCAGTCTTTTCAAGGCCCTCTCTGTCTTTTGATATTTAAATGATCTGATTTTGAAGGGCCCATGGTACCATCTATCCTATCATTTCTCAACTCATAGTGGGTCTGTGGGGAGATGTGTGTAAAACTTTAATAGTCCACAAACATTTCTTTCATCAAACTTCATGATATCTTGCATCTTTTGCAAGATTTACAATTTCATTTCACAACTCACTGTGACTGTTCTATCCACCAGCAATGAGCGTGATAATAACAAACATTGATTTGACGGGCAGAGACAGAAGCTAGTGTTCAGCTGTGATGTCCGGGCATGGACAAAATTTCCAAGTGATCAGTACATTAATGACAATTTTCATGTTACGGTAATTTTTATCTTTCCCTAACCACTCATAGCTGGAGGGACTCAGGCAACCAGTAGTCTGATTACAAAGAGCCCTATCATCACATTAGGAGGACAGCAAAGAAGCCAATTTAAGCTAAAATCCAGGTGCTAAAGTCAGGCACTCTTCTACTACTGGAGATACAAAGATGAACATGACATGCCCTCTAGGAATTCAATCTAACAGACTTGAACGAATGAACACACACAATGTGGTAAGTGCTGTGACATAAAGGCGTGTATGCATGAAGTGCTATGGAAGAAACCTAAACGAGGAAGAAACTAATTCTCTCTGGCTCTCTAAGTTAGGCCTTGAAGGAGGTATTTTAAAAGCAGACACCAGGGGGTTTCCCTGGTGGCGCAGCGGTTAAGAATCCGCCTGCTGGTGTAAGGGACACAGGTTGGAGCCCTGGTCCAGGAAGATCCCACATGCCGCGGAGCAACTAAGCCCGCGCGCCTAGAGCCAGTGCTCCGCAGCAAGAGAAGCCACCGCAATGAGAAGCCCATACACCGCAACAAAGAGTAGCCCCCGGTCACCACAACTAAAAGAAAGCCCATGTGCAGCAACAAGGACCCAACGCAGCCAAAAATTAAATAAATAAATAAATTTATTTAAAAAAAAAAAAAAAAAAAGGCAGACACCAGGCTGCCAGGCAGAGTGTAGGAGCAAAGAAAGGTCTGGAGACTGAAAACACAAAGCTCATTCAAGAAGTGCAAGAACAAGTGTAACTAGCTCACTGTTAGTTGCTGCTGGTTAGGGGAAAGGAATGATTTTAAAACAGCAACAAAAAAAGAACCACCCTGAAAAATTAAGGCTGGGGCCCAAGTATAAACCATGCAAACAAGTTTGGATTTTATTCTCCAGCTACAGGACGCCACAGTAAACTTTTAAACAAAGGAGTCAGGATATTTGAGAAATCCCTGGCAATGGGGTATAAAATGGAGGGGGGGTGGCCACCCAAAGCACAAGGATATCCACAGGTGCCTCCTGTTACAGGGTCTAAGCAAGGACAGGGGGCCTGGAGCAGACCGGAGGTGTGGGCACAAGAGCAGTTCACTAGGGTTTAGTTGCCACCGAGTGCTGAGGAGGGCTTTCTGAGCCAATGCGAAGGGTGAGAAATAATCCTGAGGCACCAGCCAGCTGCTGTTAATAACTCAAAGAAAAGAAGCAGGAGAAACATATTCCAGGGTGGGGAGGGGCAGAAGGGTCAAGTGTGGGACGGACTGGATGGGCTGCGCTGAGGCGGGCACCCAGCAAAGAGCCGGGGCTGGAGAGACGGATCAGGAACACGTGACAGCCAGAACCTGTACATGGACTGGCTATGGAGGGCCACTGAATTTCAACCAAGTGTATATCTTTCCCCACTTGAACTACCTCTTTTGCCTTTTTTTTAAAGCTAGGCATCACCCACTTTCCCATATCCTAAATCACCTCTTTTCTCCTTGTTAAACTCATTCCATAACTACATTTTATTCCAGAAAACAGGACTGAGGCAGTGTATCACACCATACAACATTATTTTAAAAGGTCCACCAAACCAAAAGGAAAGCTGTGTCTTCCAAGACCACTGATTCCTGGAGAAAACAAACAAAACATCCTTGGTGAAATAAAAATTCATATTTTAAGGCAAGACAAGAAAAATTTAAACATAAAATTTTTCTCTGTCCATTTGGCCTCCTCCCTCCCCTCTGGCATGCATGGCGCATCTGCATTATGTGTTAAGCAGACCTCCCCAATGACAGAAATACCTGCTCAACCATAAAGATCAATTTTTCTTCTTCTGGAGCCAACCATGTAACTCCTTTCCCAATCCTGTCGGGGGTCACAATGACCCACCACTCACTCACCTTGCACTTGAAGACATCTTTGGTGAACTTCACATACAATGCCAGTATATTATTTCCCTTAAAGACAGCAGCTGGCCCAGAACAGACTGGTCAGATGACCTGGGGTGATACTGGGCCAAACCTAATGGAAGTTCTTAGCTTAAATACTTACTTATGATCTTATTAATGTCACTAGCTATATTACCAGTATTCTGCCTATTTTACAAGATTACTGTTTCTTGCATTACCAAGTGTGTGACTAAGCCTCCAATAAAATTGATGATTAGCCAACTTGAAATGATTGACCAAACTTACAGTTCTATAAGACCAACGATTATAATAGTATAGCTCTAGATATGGGAAGAAGCAACAAGAAGGAACCTTTGGGGTTTCCCTGGTGGCGCAGCGGTTAAGAAACCACCCGCCAATGCAGGGGACACAGGTCCGAGCCCTGGTCCGGGAAGATCCCACATGCCGCGGAGCAAGTAAGCCCGTGCGCCACAACTACTGAGCCTGCGCTCTAGAGCCCGCGAGCCACAACTACCGAGTCCGTGTGCCACAACTACTGAAGCCTGCGTGCCTAGAGCCCGTGCTCTGCAATAAGAGAAGCCACAGCAACGAGAAGCCCGCGAACCGCAACGAAGAGTAGCCCCTGCTCGCCACAACTAGAGAAAGCCTGTGCACAGCAATAAAGACCCAATGCAGCCAAAAATAAATAATTAAAAAAAAATTTTTTAAAAAAAAAGAAGGAAACTTTTCCTGGAGCATAACAGACTACTAAGATAGGTGGTCCAGAGGCTTTTCGCTACTGTTAACAGGGCCTATCAACAAAATCCTCCCCTGACCTGGGAATGAGCATTCTTAACGCAGTGGGACAGACTGGCCACGAAATGCCTCCCAAACCTTGGTTGAAATTACAACCGAAAGGGAAGGGACTGCAGAATAAAGAATCCTGCCCACTATCCAGTTCAACAAGAATCAAATCATTAGCCACTGTAGTCGCTGACTTACAATATACACCCTGAAAGGAATTCAGGGCAAAGATCAGGATGAAGTACTCTGTGCCCTCAGAAAAATGACAGAACTGACCCTCAGAGAGATATTATATTCTCTGCAGAAATTTTTTATTCTTGCACCTTCCCACACTTAGAAAGGCACTAAGAGCATTAACTAAGAAGTCATTCCTCATGACTAGCAGCCACCTTCTGCTGAGATGTGAGCTCGACTGCACGCACCTCCTGTGCAACAATCACATATATTTGGGCCTCCCCCTTTACCTCTTCAGAACAGCTCTCAGAGCTCTCTGAGAGGCTGTCTCTGGGTTATAATCCTCAGTCTGACTTGAACAAAATTTTCCATTTCTTTCTTAGATTGACTACCGATTAGTTTTTTCATCGGCATCCTCAAAGCTTTTAGAATGTCAGGTTTGAGCAAAAACACAAAGGTTTATCTAATGAGTGACACTCCCCAGAAAAGCACCTCAAAAACATCTTACAGCTGGATCCAGGGTATCCGAAACGTTTTCATAGGCAACAGGCAAGAGCACTGGAGTAGGAGGTGGGTTCAAGAGACCTGGCAGCTCACTGTGATGTCAGCACAGAGCCACTGACCTCAGGCAAGTCACTGCCCCTCTACGTTTTCCACTTTACAGCTGGACGACCTGAAGATCACATGGCCTCGGATGATCTTCTCACTGAGAATTTTCAGGCCTAACTAAATGTGATAGTTTGGGAGACAGTTTCATTTCAGGGAAAAAAAAAAGGTTTCATTAAGCAATTCTTTGGTTTTCTTTTCTCTTTCTACCTTTATGATTCTCACTGCTCCTAGGCATATCTGTAAGAGAGGCCACAGGCACAAAAAGAAAGTGAAGCTCAGTTAACTTTGCTGCATTTGCGGCTCTGGCGAAGCACTGGGCAGAGAAAAGAAATCAAATGACTACAACTGGATTTGGGGCTTAACGGTGGCAGCCAGCCAGCCAGCCAGTTTCTAGATACTGCACTCAACCTGGTCAACCAGTTACAAGAAAATTAGCAGAAAAAGAAAACTTTTTTTTTTTTTTTTTTGTGGTACGCGGACCTCTCACTGCTGTGGCCTCTCCCGCTGCGGAGCACAGGCTCCGGACGCGCAGGCTCAGCGGCCATGGCTCACGGGCCCATCCTCTCCGCGGCATGTGGGATCGTCCCAGACCGGGGCACGAACCCGCGTCCCCTGCATCGGCAGGCGGACTGTCAACCACTGCGCCACCAAGGAAGCCCAAGAAAACACATTTTTAAAGGTCTCAATAGAAGTAAGCCCACTAAATGTTAAGTGATCATCTCATGGGAGCAGGATGGACAAAAACCAAGTTTATCTTTTGCTGTTAAGTCTGAATACATATACGCTTACTTTTTTTGTAATTTAAACTTATGATTAGTTTTTTTAAGCTTAAAAGAGGGGGAGGAATTCTTTCTACCTCACTCTTAGTTATTTTTTGAGCCACACATCCTAACTTTGGCTGGTCACACACCTTCATGTCTGAGCGGTTAGCGGGGAACTAACAAACGTCACCCCTTCACCGCTAACAAATGTCTCTTTCAGTGGGAAAAACCTAATCATGGACTTGAAGAACTAAAAGTAAGTCACCAAGTCATTTTTTTAAGCCAGCCAAAACATCCCTCCTTCATTCAAGGCCCTAAACCCAAAGGGACTTGCTAGACACAGTTTAAGCTTCTGGACAAAATGTACTTTGTGATTGAACAGTACTGTTCTCCTTAGAAGAGACCTGTTTTGCCACGAAAGCGGCATGTTTTCAACAGCCTGCCTTCTGGAGGGTCTTCGGGGGCCCGTTTCACGGGATTTGGCCTGGATTTCACAAAGGCTCCTGAAAGGTGGCTTCGCGGGTCGCAGAGCCCCCGGCCCCGCCCCCGACCTCAGACTCCGCCCCCGGCCAGCGTCACCCGACCGCGTCCGCGAAGCCCTCCCTCCCTCCTTCACGCCCGCCCCGGCGCGCCGCCGACACCGACCTGATGACACTGATGTGGAACTGGTCCTCGCGAAGGCCCCGCCAGGCGCCGGACAGGAACTCCTTGCACCACAGATAGGCCCTGCGCCGCGTCCTGGGCTCGGGCTGATCGTCGGCCGGCGGCGGCGGGGGCAGCGGCAGCGGCGGCGGCGGGGGCAGCGCGAGCTGCGGCTGCCGCCCGCCCAACTGCTTGGGCTCGAGGTCACTGGCGGCGTCGCGCTGCTGCCCCACGCCGGGCGCCGGGGTCGCGCTGCCGCTGCCGCAGCTCAGCAACAGCCCGAGCGGCGAGGGCTCCGCCTCGCTCCCGTTGCAGAACTTGGTCTTCATGCCGGGCAGGCGGCCGAGGAGGCGCGGTCGGCCGCAACACGAGAGCGCGAGGCTCAGGATCCGGCTAGACGCCCCTCTCACGGAGACCGGGCGCGGAGGCCGCTCGCTCGCTCGCTGACGGGCAGGCCGGGGGCGGCGGCGGTTGGGGGGCCGGCGGGCGGTCGCGGGGCGGCGGCGGCGGTGGCGTGGAGGCGGCAAGCGGCGGGCGACGGCGGCAAGCGGCTGATTACGCTGGCCGTGGCGCTCGCTCCTGTACTGCCGCCGCACGAGGAGCGCCGTCCGCGTCACAGCCCGCCCTCGCGCTCGCCGCTGATTGGCCGCCGTCCGTCGGCCTGGCGCATCACAACCGCCTCCCCCCTCGCCACGCCGCCTCCCCATTGGCTGCGGCAGCACACGGCCTCCCCCCGCCGTCTCGTTTCCTGCGGCCTCGGGAGGCGGGGCCTCGAGGGGGCGGAGCGTCGAGCCGGTGCGGGGGTCGCGAGGATGGAGAAAGCTAGCGAGGTGGGGGCGGGCGGGCTCCCCGAGTGGGGGCGGGGGCTGCGCGGCCCTTGAACCTTGGGGGAGCCAGAACTTGGCTTTGGTGGCTGAAACTTTGTTTGACCCCTTGAATCCTGCAGGACATCAGAGGCCGGGGCCAGGCAGCGGGCAGTTAGGAAGCCGGTCCCTGGAGGCTGGCTTCTCTTTCCGCATGACCTTGGGGCGAGGCACCTCCTTCTGCAGCTCCGTGCGTGTGTTTTTATAACACTTCCCAGCGCCGGCTCAGCTCCCTGCGAGGCGCGGCCACGCCCCGTCCAAGCTGGAGCCTGAGAAATTATTGTCCCCGGGTCACAAACCGAGGCCCGAAAGGGGGAAGAAGCGACTGGTTCAAGGCCGCACAGCTGGCCGCGGAGCCCTCTGAAGCCTCCTGCAGCCTCAGTTTCCCTGTCCGTGGTGCTGAGGATGCCAGGGCCTAGAGGGTCGGGGCGGGCGGAGCGGCATCCCCGCAGCCGCCCTGAGTACTGGCCAAAGGTGAGTGCCACGGGGCTGGTGGCTTTGTGGGTGCCGCCCCGCCCCCCCCCACGCTGGAGGCAGCCCCGTGACTGTGACTAACGCACCTTTGCCCGCGGAGGGGAGGCAAGGGCCCCTGCTCGCATTTACCACATTTACTGCCCCATGTCCCTCACTCCTCTCACCCCGCCGCCCCAATCCTTTCCGAAAGCATTTGGAGTATGGATAAATTTTTAAATTACAGATCCTGTTTTTACCGGGCATGAGCTGGGACAAGAGGGTTCTCTGGCTGCTTAGGAAATTCAGCGCCTGGCTTGCAGGAAATGGCTTCTACGTGGGGATTTCACAGTCTTCGGGAAGAAAACATCTCTCTTTAGCAGTGTGCACTTGGCTGAACTTGCTCCAAGAAAAATGCGCTCATTGAACAAAAGGATTATGATGAAAGGGGGCTTTTGTCAAGGCAGCTGTGGAGGTGGGCCTGGACATTGAACTGGAGGGAGCTGGGAGCCATCCAGCATGGAGGAGGGGGCAGAGTAGGAGTCCCATTGGATGTTGGAAAAGCTGAGAAAGCAAGGTCTCCAGTCAGGCCATTTAGATAAGGGAGCCAAGGACTTTGTCTAAAAATACCAGCCCTCAGATGGTGGGGCTGTGTCTACGGTCTGCCCAGGTGACAGGCCTTTATCCCAGTGTCCCGTGACAGCAGCCTGGTAATCCCAGAGGAACGCCAGAAACCTGGCCAGGAGGAAGGGGCACAGGAAGTAAGGGTTGAGCCTCTGTCATTTCAAGCCTGGTTTAGGCTACTAGAACCCACAGACCCCTTTATGGGATCGCAGTTCCCTGTGGGAATAAAAAATTGCCTAATTAAAAATGTTGTAAAGTTATATCTGTTACTGCTTCCATTTAATGGATATGAAGACTGAGTCCTGCGGAGGCTGAACAACTCAGGTGAGGCCCCTTGGCTAAGGTGAGGAGCCAGGCAGGTGACCTGGCTCCTTTGTGTGAAGAGCACCGTGTCCATATGGACAAAACTTCCCTCCCCTACAGTCAAACTAAAGTCCTGGACTTAGCTCTCAATGGCCCATCCTTGGCCTGGCCAGTCAGGGCCCACCCTTAGCACCGGCATGATCAATTCCATGCAACACCTCCGAAGCAGAAACTGAGGAGCTTGGCGTATAGTAATGCTAAAATATTAGGTTTTACATTAGGGGTGTTTGAGCTAGTTGAGAAGGCATCTCTACCAGGCAGTCAGGAGCCTCGGGCTGCTTACCTCTGCAAGGGGCATAATAATATCAACTTTCCAGAGTCGTCTGTGATGGTGTATACGGCACACGGTAGGTGCTCAGGAGAAGTGCCAGGCATATCACCAGCCGAAGGAGAAATCCAGAAAGGTAAATATGCCATGACCCTTGAGGTAGCAACCCCGTTCTCAAGACTGCCGCCCAAGAAAAGAAGTCATCGACAGCAAAAAGCCCTGTGCATAAAACTGGCCATCACCGTGTTCTCTCACTGAAGAAAGCTGGAAATAACCTAAATGTTTGTCTAGTGCCCTGGACTGGGCTAGAAAGGATGTTGGTGTTATCAGACAGCAGTGAAGTTGGTAAGCAGGGTTCATTTTCCACACATTTCTCAAGTGCCTTCAGTGTGCCAGCCAGAGGACTTGGCAGTACTGGGCAGTGAGGAAACCAGCTATGCCTGGCCCCTGCTCCAATCTGGACTAGCAGTACTGCCCACCCCACGCCACCCTCTCCCTCTCCCCTCACCCTTGTTAGTTGCTCTATTGTGTATTGTCTGTGTCCCCACCGGACTGCAACCTCCAGGAGAGCAGGGACCTAAGTGTCTTGTTCTCCATCACAGTGCCCAGCAGGCCTTGAGGTTTGTAGGCCCTCGGAAGTATTTGCTGAACCAATGAAGTTCTGGCTCAGCACTTCCTAACTGTATGACTCGGTTGAGCCTCAGTTTCCTCAGCTGTAACACGGGGGTTGTAATCCGCAGGGCACATGGTCGTTGTGAGGGAGAGCGAGAGGACGTACAGGAAGTGTGCGGTGAGCAGGACCCCCCGCCCCGTATTGTTGTTACGTGCAACGTGCTGCATGGCGTGGCTTCTCGGCCAGCAACTGGCATTCGGTGATGAATAATGCACACACTTGAAGCAACTCAGCCTCGGAAGACAATGTCATATGAGAAAAGAATGCAAACTGGAATGTACGTTCTGATGACCAAAATGTGATCATTTGTGCACAGCTGGACAAAGCTTGGAGAGAAATTTGCTATGGCAGCCACTGGTGCTGGAGAGAGTGTGTTCCAAGTGTAAAATCTTTTCTTCTAGGACATCGGAAAAAATTGTCCAAAAGCTCCTTGATGCTGAATTCTGAGAGCAGACACACGGTGTGGGTGATGTGCCTTGGACAGATTAGAGGCGGGAGATTAGGGGGTCCCTGTCCAGTCTCTGACATTCCTGCAGACTGGTTCCTCTGGTCTGGCCTGAGGAACCTGGCAGAGGAGTCACCATGGCCACTGGGCAGACCAGGGGCCTCCCCCAAGGAACAAAGGGATCCACTCAGGGGCCCCAGCCCTGCCACCAGCTCCAGCTGCAAGGCCTGCAAGGCTTCGTGCGTCTACCTCCTCTCAAAAGAGAGGAGCCACTTGTCAAGCACTTGGTAGGAGCGGGCCCTGTGCAAGCGCCTTACTTGTATCCAGCATCTTTGAACTTTCACTGCCAGCAGTGTGGTGAGTGTAATTAGCACCTCGTCTCTCAGGTGAGAATGGTTTACCAGGAGGTTAAAACCATTTGTCCAAGGCAGGCAGCTAGTAAGGACAGGACCCAGGACCCACCCAGGACTCTGCTCTCTGAATGTAGGAGAACCCCATCCTTCTGCACCAAAAACACCTTTGACCCAGAAAGTCCAAGGCACTTGGCACAGTGGGAGTTCCCTAGAGGGCTGGAGAAGGACAGCCCTGTGTCTGTGGACAGGTGGGACTTTTCCATTCTTTGAGGCTCCTAGCACTTTCAAAAATGAAGAAATGCAGGCATAACTTTTTTTATTGCTCCTCACAAATACATTTTTTCCAAATGGAAGGTTTGTGGCAACCCTGCATAGAGCAAGTCCATTGGTAGCATTTTTCCAACAGCATTTGTTCACTTCATGTCTGTGTCACGTTTTGGTAATGTTGGCAGTATTTCAAACTTTTATTATATTTGCCACTGTGATCTGTGATCAGTGATCTTTGATGTTTTTGTGGACAAAAAATATTGCCCGCTACTTCAGTAAGGACAGCTGTGCTCACCACCCCCTCCCAGGCTACACTCAAGACCCGGCACCCCAACTTCAGCTCTGAGCCTTAAAATATTAATGTGAGCTCAGAGAGATCAATGGACTGAAATCCTACCTGCTCAAGGTTGGGTTACAAAGCAGAAACACAGATGTAGAGAACAAACGTATGGACACCAAGCGGGTGTGGGGGAGGTGAATTGGGAGATTGGGATTGACATATATATACTTATATGTATAAAATAGATAACTAATAAGAACCTGCTGTATAAAAAAAATACGAAAAAAAAAAAAAGATTGGGTTACAGCCCTGCCAGCAGTGTGACATGGAACTGGGCCCCTTCACTCAGCGCCTGGGTTTGGCCCCAGTCCAGGATGCTCTGTCAGCTAGAGACTTGGCAGGCCAGCAGCTTCCAGAGGTCTCAGCCTTTCTCAGAGGCGTCCTTCTACCATACACCTAGCCTCAATGCTTCAAGGCCACAGGTAGGACCTAGGGCCCGGAGAGTTTAATGAAAGCAGGTGACTTGTATGCCCATGCGTCCAGTGGATGGGACAGGCCCTCGCCCCATACCCCATATGCAGGTATCCTGAGTATATAGCATTAGACGTAAAAACCTGTCTTTGGAACTTTTGCCTCCACCAACTGTGTGACCTAGGACAAGTTACCTACCCCTCTATACCAGATGGAGATAATTGTTCCTACCCTACAAGTTTGTTGGGGGCAGTCACGGAAGCCAGCAGGGAAAGGGCTGGGCTCAAAGTCAAGGACACACAAAGGGTAGCTGTGCCCTTCTACTGATTGTTCTCTGGATTCCCAGAGACTGGCAGAGAGCAGCCATCCTCTGTTAGTAAGAGTGGCCCTGCAGCAACTCATCCCAAGTACCATGAGGGAAGCAAAGCCTGCAGGAACTCTGGCGATGCAGGGCCTCCCAGAAGTCTACCAGGGCCTGGGGACTTTTCCATTCTTTGAGGCTCCTAGCACTTTCAAAAATGAAGAAATGCAGGCATAACTTGTTTTATTGCTCTTCACAAATACATTTTTTCCAAATGGAAGGTTTGTGGCAACCCTGCATGGAGCAAGTCTATTGGTAGCATTTTTCCAACAGCATTTGTTCACTTCATGTCTGTGTCACGTTTTGGTAATCTTGGCAATATTTCAAACTTTTATTATTATTATATTTGCCACTGTGATCTGTGATCAGTGATCTTTGATGTTTTTGTGGACAAAAAATATTGCCCGCTATTTCAGTAAAAAACAAATGTTGTGGCCATCAAGCCATCAACCACTACAGCCGTCCCCTTGCATCGCACTGTGAGGGGAATTCAGGATGGAGAATAACAGGCCACTGGCCTTAGATAGCTAAGATGCCCGTCAAAGGAATGATTTCAACAAGCCCAGTCTCTTGCATCTTCCCACACAGAGAAAAGCACTAAAATCGTTAACTTGAGATGTCTGGTTTTTGTGATTAGCAGTAATCTTTTGATGTTTGACTATAAGTTTGTTTTTTTTTTTCCCCAACAAAAAAATCCTATATATCCTGGCTCCTTCCTTACCTCTTTGGAATGTTTCCTCAGAGCTATCTGAGAGGCTGTTTCCCAGACTGTAGTCGTCAGGAAGGTCCCCAAATGAAACATAACTCAGCTCTTAGGTTGTGCATTTTTTCAGTTGACCTTATACTGCAAAAAGATTACCGCTCAGATGATGGTTAGCATTTTCTAGCAATAAAGTATTTTTAAAAGTATGTGGATGAAGAATGTCACCTGCCATATTAGTGAACAAAGGATGTTGTGGCTGTCAAACCATCAGCCATTGCAGCTGCACCCAATGGTGCACTCTGAGGGGATTCAGGATGGGAAAGAATAGGATGCTGGCCCTAGGTGCATATCAAAGAAATTACTTCAGTGAGCCCAGACTCTTACATCTTCCCATACACAGAAAAGCGCCAAAATCATTAACTTGAGATGTCTGATTTTCTTTAATTAACAGTAATCCTTTAATGTTCTGACTACCTGGTTTTTGTTGCAGAAATCCCTATATATCCTGGTTCCTCCCTTACTTCTTTGGAGCGATTCCTCCAAGCTGTCAGAATGTCCTCCCAATAAAACGTAATTCTCAACTTTTAAGCTGTGTGTTTTTTTTCAGTTGACAGGGTGTACACTGTTATTTTAGACATAATGCTACTGCACACTTAATAGACTACAGTATACTGTAAACATAACTTTTATATGCACTAGGAAACCAAAAAATTCATGTGACTCGCTTTATTGCGATATTCGCTTTATTGAGGTGGTCTGGAACCCAACCTGCAATATTTCCAAGGCATGCTGGTACCTCAACATAATTATCAAAACTGGGGCATATTTGAAACACTGAATTTGAACGAATCAATGCTTTTAACACATATGCAAAGGGTCCTATACAAGATAATTTTACTGTTCACAAGCTAATAGCAGAATTAATCAAAAATAATTATGGTTTTGGGGGAGCACTGAAGTGGTACGGTGTGAAGAACGTTTTCAAGCCTGACCGTGTCTCTCTGATTATCCTTATTTAGAAATGACACCAGAAATCTAAATCTGAGGCCCTAGGGCACAGGAGGCCCTCCTGGGGCCCCAGTGGTAGACCCTGATAACGACTGTCCATCACTGTCCTGCAGTGATCCCTGGGGCACCCCTGAGTGCATTTCCTGTGTCCCCACAGCAGAGCCTTCCCAAGTCACCTTCCAATTTTGGTGAAAACCTGTCCCGTGGTTTTGTGGTTTTGTGCCCCACATGCCTTACTTTTATTTTATTTATTTATTTATTTTTGGTTGCACTGGGTCTCCGTTGCTGTGCGCGGGCTTTCTCTAGTTGCGGCGAGCGGGAGCTACTCTTCGTTGCGGTGCACGGGCTTCTCATTGTGGTGGCTTCTCTTGTTGCGGAGCACGGGCTCTAGGCACGCGAGCTTCAGTAGTTGTGGCTCACGGGCTCTAGAGCGCAGGCTCAGTAGTTGTGGCACACAGGCTTAGTTGGTCTGTGGCATGTGGGATCTTCCTGGACCAGGGCTCGAACCTGTGTCCCCTGCATTGGCAAGCGGATTCTTAACCACTGTGCCACCAGGGTAGTCCCTGCTTTACTTTTTTATAACACAATAAATGCAGTTTTTAAAAGATCCCTGTTATGATGGAAGTCACACTGTGGGGACCAGACTCCTGGGCTAGCAGTTGGGAAACCTTGGTTCAGGAACTGCACCCCACTGGGCTACTTTCTCCTTAGTCAGCCCTGGGCCCTGCAGGCTGGACTTGTGTCAGGTGGCCTTGGGATGACTCTCCTCTCTGTGGAGAAAAACCCACAGGGCCCCGTGAGCAGATGTGTAAGCTGAGGCCCAGGGGCACAGGAAGGAGGCAGTGGTTCTGCTTACCCAGGATGCCATGGCCGGCGCTGGGCCATCCCCACCCCGCATTCTCCAAGCTCAGGATCTGGCCCCTTCCTCCTGGGAGGAGATACCCTCACCTGGATGCCCCGAGCTCTATCCCCAACACCCTCCTTAGTGACCAGCTTGGAAGCAAGGGAGCTGGGAGCCCCCAACTCCCACCCTGGCCTGAAGAAGCCTCCCAGAGGTGGGGCCCCCCTGGCAACCCTCTGTGTGACCTTGGCCAGTACCAGAGCTTCTCAGGAGGCCGTCTAACAGGGCAGAGGGAGGGTTGGTGTCAGGGAGGGGGACACGCGAATGAAGAAGGGGGAAGATGGTTTTGGAATCCACCGGGTTCTGGGAAGCAGTGGGCGTACCCACCACTCCCAGCCCAGCTGCCAGGCCAAATTCCAAGGCCAGGGGTTGCTCCTGGGGAAAGGAATCCGGCCGGTTGGGATTCCTGCGCCCCTCTGCTGTCGGTGAGAGGGCGCTGCGCCGAGGGTCAGGTGGGGGGCGTCTGGGGGCGCCCCAGACGTGCCTCTGCGGCAGGGTCTCAGGGGGGCGTCCCAGCTGGGCCGCTGGGCCTCCCTGCTCTACAAGCCCCCTTCCCGCGCTTGGGACCCGGTGGGAGCTGCTCCGGTGTTCGTTTAGGAGAGCTAAAGCCTTTTCCGGTTTCCTCCGACAGGCTTGATGAAGCCGCTTTTGCAATTAGAGCTTTTATTAACACGATAACAGCAAGGCACCGCCCGAAGCTGTGGCGCCAGCCTGGCCGGGGGAGGGTGCAGGGGAGGGCTCTTGGGCCGAGAGCAGCTCGAGACTTGGGACAGAACAAAGGTTCCGGTTCCCCGAAGGCACGAGTGATCCTGGTAGCAGCGATGGGTCAGCAGATCCTCCCAGGAAGCCAGGCCTCCAGACTGAGGCCAAGGACCCGCACAGCTCTCCCCCAAAGCCCCACACCACTGGCCCTCCTGCCGTGAGACTCCTCACCCTCTCTTGGGCTGGCCGCTGTGTCTACCGACCCCTCGGTCCATCTTCCTCTTTCAGTGGCTGCGCCGTGAATGAATGGGCTGGGATTCCCAAGGCAGTGGGAACAATTTGAGTCGCTACCTCATATGGTTGTTAGAGGATTAAATGAGTGAATAGTTACAAAGAGCTTCCAGCCGAGCCTGACCCACAGCTGGAGGGTGAAAAGAGAAAGAACACTGTGCTCCTGGTCTCTTGTCCACCCGTCCCCCCGCACTGACCCATACACATGGCCCTGCACTGTCTCACCACCAGAAACAACCCAGTCCTGAAATGCATTTCCAGCCTCCTAGTTTGCATCCACCAGCTCCTATCATCTGAGCTTAGGGCACTCCACTGGGACCTTTCCTGGCTACCATTTCTGACCCTTTTTAACCCTCTGTTCAAGCTGTAATTACCACTTTCTCCCCTCCAGCCTTCCCTTCTCCCCACCCCCAGTGTAGATTCCACGCCCTCATAAACACGCCTGCCCCTCATGGCAGAGACTCCACGAGTACTTCCTCTACACAGGTGCCCTTCTTCCTGGGAACACGGGACGACCACATATCCCCATCCCCCATCCCCCACCCCCTTGCAATGGGCTAGGACCACGTGACTCCTTGTGTGGGTCACTTCTCCCTCCTGCGAGAGCCTCTTTGCCCTCCTGCTTCCCTGATTCCAAGGGAAGAAGCCAAGGCAGCGGCACTCGTTGCAAAGTACCTGGTTCCCTGAACCCACCATTCCCACCACATGAATGAACTAAGACACACGCAGAGGTCAAACGTGTCCCTTCAGGGCCAAGGAGGCTAAATATTTGATATGCCTTCCTCACACCTTCTTTCCCACTCTCAGACCTAGGGAGCTGTGAAAACAACAGCATGGAAAGAAGGAGGGAAACTGGGTCCCAGCGTGACCATGTGGAGGAGAGACGCCTGACCAAGAACAAAACAGGATTTTATGTGAGCTGCAAGCAAAGCTTTGTGCTATTTGGCCAGGGTGATTTGAGGGCTCTTTGTTTTAGCAGCTGGCCTATCCTAACACATCACTCTCTTCCTCTCTTACATCCACCTGGCAAACCCCCACCTTAGGCAAACCCAACTGGCTCCTCTCCACCTGCCCTTCTCAACTGCCCCTGAAAAGGCTGAATATTCCAGAGGAACATCCCGTGACTGGTTCAACTGTTTTTCCTTTCAATTCATGACCATGTGCCCAGTGGGGTCCTCACACTGTCCTACTGCCTATCCTAGGAAGTTGGTCTTTCTTATCTGAGATGACCAACTTTGCCATCTTAAACATTTTTACGTGCACGGTTCAGTAGCGTTAAGTAAGTTCATGTTGTTGTGCAAACAATTTCTGGAACTCTTTTCATCCTGCAGAACTGAAACTCTGTAACCATTAAACAACAACTCCCTGTTCCTTCCCCCATCTGGCGCCTGGAAAGCACCATTCTACCGTCTGTCTCAATGAATTTGTCTATTCTAGGGACCTCTTATAAGTGGAACTATGCAATATGTGTCCTTCCATGTCTGGCCTATTTCATTCAGCACAGTGTCTCTGAGGTTCATCCATGTTATAACATATGTCAGAATTTTATCCTTTTTAGACTGAAAAATATTCCGTTGTATGGATAGACCATGTGTTGTTGTTGTTTAATGTTTATTTATTTTGGCTGCACCAGGTCTTCGTTGTGGCATGCGGGCTCTTAGTTGCAGCATGCATGCAGGATCTAGTTACCTGCCAGGGATCGAACCCAGGCCCCCTGCATTGGGAGCGTGGAGTCCTACCCACCGGACCACCAGGGAAGTCCCTGTTAGACCACGTTTTAAAAATTCATTCATCTGTTGATGGACACTGGTTGTTATCACCTTTTAGCTATTGTGAATAATGCTCCAGGAACGCTAGTGCCCACATATCTGTTCAAGTCCCTACTTTCAATTCTTTGGGGGATGTTCTGCAAAGTGGAACTAGTGGATCAAATGGTAATTCTCCATTTAGTTTTTTGAGGAACCACATACTGTTTTCTAATTTTTGAATTTTATTCTATTCATTTTTTTAAACAGCAGGTTCTTATTAGTTATCCATTTTATACGTATGAGTGTATACATGTCAATCCCAATCTCCCAATTCATCACACCACCACCACCACCCCGCCACTTTCCCCCCTTGGTGTCCATACGTTTGTCCTCTGCATCTGTGTCTCTATTTCTGCCCCGCACACCATTCATCTGCACCATTTTTCTAGGTCCACACACTGTTTTCCTCAGTGGCTGTACCATGTCACATTCCCTCTATGCACAAGGGTTCTGCTTTCTCCACTTCTTCACCAACACTTATTCTTTTCTGTTTTGTTTCCTTTTTTACAATAGGCATCCTAATGGGTGTGAAGTGGTATCTCCTGGTAGTTTTTTTTTGGCCACGCTGTGCAGTTTGTGGGATCTTAATTCCCTGGACAGGGATTGAACCCGCGCCCTCGGCAGTGAAAGCCCGGAGTCCTAACCACTGGACAACCAGGGAATTCCCTCTCCTGGTAGTTTTGATCTGCATCTCCCTAATGATTAGTGATGTTAAGCATCTTTTCATGAACTCATTGGCCATTTCATATCTGTTAAAGCTTTTCGTAGAAAAGTGTAACAAGCATACCACAGTACCCAGTCTTTCCCTCCATTACCTTCTCCCAAATATCATCTTAGACACTGCTTGTGATGAGATTCTCCCCGCTATTATTGGTCACCTCCAGCTTGGGGTAGAGTCCCCAGAGCCCTTCGCTCATACCTCTCAGGGTCAGGAGGCTTGGGGGAGCAGTTTGCCTTCGTTCTACTTCCTTCAGTCTCTCCCGCCTTTTCTTCTTCCAGGGATCTCAAGCCACATGTCCAGGACTGAGCTCTGATCCCCACATTCTGAAAGCCCCTGCTGGACTCAGAAACCACCAACTGCCTGGATCCCTCTGAGGCAGCGTCATCAGCTTGGGTACCATTCTTTCTGCCCCTGGGAATCCCTGGTAACCACACCTCTGTCTTTTTTTTTTTTTTTTTTTTTTTAGCTGCATTGGGTCTTCATTGCTGCGCCGGTGCTTTCTCTAGTTGCAGTGAACGGGGGCTACTCTTCGTTGTGGCGTGCGGACTTCTCATTGCAGTGGCTTCTCTTGTTGCAGAGCACAGGCTCTAGGCGCTGCAGGCTTCAGTAGTTGCAACACGCATGCTCAGTAGTTGCACTGCGTGGGCTCTAGGGAACCCGGGCTCAGTAGCTGTGGCGCACGGGCTTAGTTGCTCTGCGGCATGTGGGGTCTTCCCAGACCAGGGCTCGAACCCATGTCCCCTGCATTGGCAGGCGGATTCTTAACCACTGCACCACCAGGGAAGTCGCCAACCTCTGTCTTAGGGAGAGACAGGCGGGGGCTTTTGCCCCGAATTGATGCTCTACCCCAACCTCCTGCTCTTCTTTCTCCAGGTGGTACCTGGTTCCTCCCTGGGCTCCTTCTCTGTTTGAAGGGGGTGCGGCCACCCCGCCCTTCTCCCCATCCTCACCCCCTCTCCCCTCCCCGTTGCTTCCTTTCCCCAAAGAGGGAAATTCCAGTCCTATAAAAGACAAAGCTCCTTTTTATTTAAAATGGATTTTTTTCTTTTTTTTTGCGGTACGCGGGCCTCTCACTGTTGTGGCCTCTCCCGTTGCGGAGCACAGGCTCCGGACGCGCAGGCTCAGCGGCCATGGCTCACGGGCCCAGCTGCTCTGCGGCATGTGGGATCTTCCAGGATCGGGGCACGAACCCGTGTCCCCTGCATCGGCAGGCGGACTCTCAACCACTGCGCCACCAGGGAAGCCCGGATTTTTTTCTTGATCAAAAAAATTAATACAAGTTTATTGCAGAAAATTTGGGAAATCCTAAAAAGAAAAATGTTTAAATCCTACAAGCAGAGATCGCTGTGGCCACTGGGGCTTTGCTGCATTTCCTCCCAATGTCTCTGGGTCTATGGCTTTTGGATAATTTTGTATCCTGCCTCTTTTTTTCCTTAAAATTATACTGTTCATCAACAAAAGTAGAGACATTAAAGAACGGATAGAGGGATGGACAGATGGCTAGAGATATGATCAGGCAATTATGGGAAAATGTGAATTGTGGCATCCAGGTGGAGCAAATATGGGACTCACTGAACAATTCTTTCAAATTGTCTGTAGGTGTGAAATTGTTCGTAACAAAGTGTTGAGAAACAATCAGATTGCGAGCATACATGTATCTTAGGAAGCAGTAATGACACTCCTGGATATATACCTGATAGAAATGAGTGCTTATGTCCACACCACATGTGCATGAACGATGCCCAGCAAATAGCCCCAAACAGGAAATGATCCAAATGTCCAACACAAGTAGAATGTATAAACAGATTGTGGTATATTCACACAATTGAATAGTACACACAACACTGTGAAGGAATCTCATGGACATAACATGGGGTGCGACGAGACAGATGAAAGAGTACCCACTGTTTGATCCCATTTATAGGAGGTTCTAGAACAGTGTATGATAGAACAGAATCCATGATAGACGTCAGGATCATGGTTTCGTTTCGGGAAGTATTGTTTGGGAGGGGACACTTCTGGGGGCTGGAAACGTTCTAGGTTTTGAGCTGGGTGGTAGTTACACAGGTGTGTATCTTGTCCAAAAACGATTGAGTTGTATCTTAAAATTTGTGGACTGTACGTAAATCGTGGACTGTACGTAAATCATACTCTTCAGTGGAAACATTTATCATAAGCGTTTTCCCTGTTCTTTGAAGATGCCAGCTTCAGTGGCTACACATTTTCCCATCCATGGATGCGCCCCTGTTCACTCCCACCCGCCACACACCTCCCCCCAGAGCAGATGTGAGAGCCGCAGCCCCGCAGCCACCAGACGCCCCAGGTGGGTCTGCTGGTTTCAGACCACAAACACCCATCAGGTCAACTTAAGAAGTAAAAGAATTTTGGGCGAGGCCGTCAAGAGCCCACAGCCTGGGTTCTGCTCTAGGAGCTGCTGTGGCCGCCACTGACACCATGGATGCCTGACGCCACCAGGGAGAGTGTCACGGAGGGACGCTGCAGCCATGGCCGCCAGGAAGATTCCCTGTGGTCCCTGATTCTCTATGGAAGAATGACAGGTCAAGACCCTCACAGTGGGGGATTCCATCCTGCAGAAGGCACAGCGGAGGTGGGGCCGTTAAACAAAGCAGCCCATGGGCCCCTACCCAAATAAATGTCATCTCACCTAACAGCAGCTGGTGTTTGCTGAGTGCTTCCTGGGTACCAGTTTCTACACAGGTTAGAATCCTCACATTAGCCCAATGGGATGGGTGATGGTGAGGCAGGCGTGGGGAAATGTGGCCATAGGCCCAGGACCACATGGTGGGTCCCAGAGTCCCCTGCAGCGGGATTCTGGGTTAGATTCGGACAGTCTCAGGCATTCTCCAGATCTGAAAGGCTGGAGGGAGACAGATGTGACACTTGGCCAGTGGCTTCTGGAGTCTTCCTGGGGCTCATCCCCCTTGTGGTACAATTCTTGCCCTTCCCGATTTCCAAACGCCAGGGTCGGGGGTACTGCCCACCCTTTACTGCCCCAGCTCTTCCAGTGGTTTTGCAGCCCCTCAGGGCCTGAGTTCAATCCCTCTCTGCTTGAAATCTTCTTTTCCTGGCTGAATCTTACCTGAGACAGCACCTGGTAAGGAAGGCGTTAAAGGAAGTAGTTGGGTGAAACTACCACAATATTGTAAATCAACTATACCTCAATTAAAAAAAAAGAAAAAAGGAAGTAGTTGGTGGCACTGGCTTTAGAACAGAAAAACCAGGGTTCAAAAACCAGCTCTGTCACTTCTGTGGGTCTGTGGTCTTCCTCACGGAGAACACGCAGTGGTGAGGTCTGCCTTACGGCTTGTAGGAAAAATCAAGATGACATATGGAAAATGTAAGCCCAGTGTCAACATTTAGGTGACAGCTGACGATTAGCTGTTACTATTCCCATTTGGCAGATGAAAAAAGTGAGGCTCAAAGAGGTGATGTCATTTGTCCCAAATGACACAGCCATGAGGTGGCAGGTTGTGGATTCAAACCCAGGAGTGAGACCTCCAGAGCCTCCCTTTCTGCCTCTGTGTGTGCCCTGGGCCTTAAACACTGGGCAAGCCCGGTATGGTCAGTGCCCCACGGAAGGTACAGCAGCATGATGGGAAGGAGCAGCTGACAGGCGGCCTCTGTTCTCTCCTGGGGCTGCCGAGTGGGGCCCGGCAGCACGGCCCAGACCTGTGTACTTCACCAGGCAGGGGAAGGAGTTGGCTGTTGGCAGAAGCTTGGAAGCAGGTATTAAAGGAAGTAGTGGGGGACTTTGGCTTCAGAACAGAAAAACCAGGGGTCAAACCCCAGCTCTTTCCACCTTGTGGGTCTATGGTTTTGGGGCCCAGTGCCCGGCCCTGGTCACCCAGCAATTCAGTGACCTGACCTCCAGCCTCTAATCCCATCACCAGGCCCAGCTTCCTCAGTGCAGTAGCAGTGTGTCAAAGGGCTGGAGGAGGTATCTGGGTCTCGGGCTGAGGTACCTGGGGTTGCAAAGCTAGCCTGATGCAACCTGCCCCCTTGGCGGTCTCTCCCTGTGGTAGCAAGAAGATGGGTGGCAGCTCCGGGCTCACGTCCTACTGATGAAGAACCCCAGTGGAGAGAGGGTGCCCCTTGCCGCAGGGTCCCCGCCAAAGCCCCATAGCTGCATTTCATTGCCCTAACTTGGTCATATGTCCATCCCTGGACTGGTCACAGTGCCCAGGGACATGCCCTCTGACTGGCCAGCCCTGGAGTCAGGCTGGGGTGTGTGGTCCACCCTGAGTCACATGAACTAAGAACGTTTCCTAAGAAGGGGAACAGCCTCCAGGAGGGACATGTAGCAAATGACCTGACAAGGGAACCGGGGGCCCACACCTGTCCTGTCCCAACCCTGCTGGCAGTGGCCGCCCTGGCTTCTTTACGCCCTCGGCAGCAGGGCTGGTGGACTTTGGAGGTAGGCGGCTGGGATGTGCTGGAGCAGCTGACCCTCAGGGCAGGTCCAGGAAGCCTCAGAGGAAAGAATGTTCTCTTGGGGGAGGGGAGTGCTTGGTCCTCTCCCCCCACACAAACACTGAGTGCCCGGGCCAGCCTTCATTGCGGGGGGGCCTCCATCTCGGGGGGCCTCCTCCGACAGCCAAGATCAGATCGAGAGCTGATCAATTGCTAGGCACCGTGCTAAGCACATTAAGCCAGTCATCTCATTCAATCCTCGTCCAAGCTCCATGAGCACCCATTTCACAGATGAGGAAACTGAGGCTCAGAAGGACGAAGCTTGCAGCGGGCACATCGCTGAGCCCAGGCTCGGACCCAGGTCTATCTGACTCCACCAGGCGCCCCTCTTTTTTTCTTTCTGAAATATCATCCATGTGTCGTTAAAGCAGTGCTGCCACAGCTGTGGAACGAGCAGTATCCGGTCAAGGGCTGTGTCTGGGGCCTCAGCTCTCGGCCCAGGGAGGGGCTGTTGTGAGGGAGTGCAGTGAGAGGGCGGGCGGAGCCTCTACTCCTGGGGCAGCTGAGCCCCTTCCCCGGCTCTCCAGCCCAGCTGCTCCCTCAAAGGACACTTGCTTCGAAAAGCCTTCTCTGCTGTGTTCACCACCCTCCCCTGTGCACCTTGTCCCCTGGGCTGCTTTCTTCAGAGCCCCAACCACATCATGTGTGTGAGTGTGCCTGTCTGTCTGTCTATCAGACTGTGGACGAGGAGTCCCCTGGGAGAAAGCAAGGACAGGGGATTCCCCGGTGCCCAGGTCGTGCTTAGCAAACACCTCACGAGTGAATGAACGAGGGCGGGAGGGAGTGAACTGATTTACAGAGTGAGGGGCCTGGCGGGCAGTCCGTGGGTGGCCGAAGCTGGGTTCTCTGCAGCTCCTGATGGCCGGAGTCCAAGGTCAGCCCACGGTAACAGGCCCTTCTCAACCCAGCCGACACCGAGGCCTTTGGAAGCCACGTGGCCAATGCTCGCTGCCACCCTGGCTGCAGTCTGCGTATCTAACCCAGTGCCCGGAATTCACCTGGCCCCGGGGTCACCCACACCCTTCTCAGTGCAGGGCAGCCCGGCCTGTCTCTTCTTTGACCCAGGTGCGGATGCCAGCCCCGCTGCCCTACTGGTCCTCACTGTGCCCACTGTCCAGTGCAGGCAGGCTAGCAGGCGGGGCGGGACTGTCCCCAGGGCCCTTGGTCTCCCTCTGGGCATATCCTGCAACTTCAGCCCCTCGTATTCCTTCCCTCAGGGGCGGGCAGCCGAGGTGCCCTGTCCTCTTGCACCTCCAGCTTTGCTTCCCTGTCAGGAAGTGCCTGCCATCCCCACAGAGAGGGCACTCGGCCCGGAGGAGAGAGATTTAGGCCCTCGTGCCTGCTCTGCCCCTGCCCAGGGCAGATCCTGGCCCTCAGGGGCCTGTTTCCCTCTCTGTGCTTCCTGGGTGTCCAGAGGCAGATCTAGAAGGCTCCTTGAAGCCGAATGAGGCTGGTTTTGTGAGTTCAGGGCTCGTGCGGCCCAGCCCTCAGGGCTGTGTGGGAAGGCCCGGGAAGCAGCTGTTTCTGTGCCCAGAAGCGAGCTGGGCGGGCGGGGAATGCCACAGAGGACCACGGGTTCCCTGCCGGTCCCCACTCTCCCCCGGCATGACGGCTGGGGCAGCAGCAGGTGGAAGCAAGAGAGCCTGCTGACCCCGCCCACTTCTCCCTTGGCCAGCAGCCCTCCCCGCCCCAGATCCGGGCCATGTCCCCGGGCCCTCCACAGAACCCGGGCTCTGCTCCCCGTTTCCTTCTCTCTGGGAGTCACTGTGTGGAGTGAAGGGTCCTGGGGCCCAGATCTGCCCTGACCCCTTTGTCAGCGTGGCCCCTGCGCTTCCAGCCTCACCGGGAGGGAGGAGGGGAGGCCGGCCCAGGGGGTCCCACGGCTGGTGGCAGCCTGACCCCTGCCAGCCAACCTATGAGGACGGGTAGTAGAAATCGCTCAAGGGGTTCTTTCTCCAGGGAGGAAGCCCTTTCCCATCAGCCTGGGTCCAGCTCTCCCAGGCCTCCTTGGGGTCGATACCTGTTGGGCCACAGGGACCCTATAGGGCACCAGGGATCAGGCTGAGAAGACAGGAAATCGGGGTTAGAGAGGGTTTGGAAGGTGACATCTGCACAGAGACCCGAGCGGTGAGAAGGAGCTCTCAGGTTGGGGTGAGGGTGGGCAGGAGGGTCCAGGCAAAGGGAAAAGCAAGCAAAGACCGCCTGACCCAAGTGAGCCCCAGGGCCGCTGATAGACCCACCCCACCCCCACACTTCTTGTCCCAGCCCACCAGGGCCTCCCAGGGGTCCTCTTGCCCCCAGCTCAGCCCAACGTCATGGCGCCCTGTGGGCTCTCGTGAAACTGTTGCACTCAGAGCCTCGGGTTCCTCCTCCCAGGAGTGGCAATGAGGGGCCCCACCTGCTGCCTTCACACATCTTTCCAGAGATCCAAGACAGACCCTGGGAGACCTCGCCTCGTGCTCCCCAAGGCGAGGGCTGACTTGTATCTGGGCGGGTAGGACAGACAGGCTGTGGGCCCAGCGCTGGCTGGGGATCTCACTACCTGGCTCCCTGCTGCAGCTCCAGGGCTGGTGGGAGTTGAACATTAACCCCCTTGGCAAGTGGCCCCAGCTAAACAAACACACGTTATCACATGTCAACAGGAGTTGTCTCGCTGGCCAGGCTGGCCCGCTGAGTCAGAACACAGTGGAGCCCTGCCTGGGCACTACCTGCCACGGCCAGGGTGGGGGGCTGAGGCTGCCCGCACTGCCCTGGGTTCAGGTCCCAGCCTCCTCTGCCTCCGGCTCGCTGTGTGATCCCAGGCAAGGCAGTGTCCCTCCTGGGGGTCAGTTTTCCTCTCTACAGTGGTCTCCTGGGATGCGGGGCCACAGTTGGGGCTGGGGTCCAGAGGGGTCCTGGGGAGGTCCAGGCTGAGCCTGGCTCTGACTGGGTGAAGCCAGAGAAAAAGCACAGCTTTTGGAATTAGATTCCAGGAAACGAAAGCAACTATGTTACCCATCAGCATGCATCTTTCTGCTGTTCGATTTAATCTTCCGCAAGGTGCACACGACCCTTGTCTCCATTTTACAGAACAGGAAACAAAGGTTACGAAATTAGGAACTGGTGGAGACAGAATTTGCCCCGAGGGCGCCTGACCAGAGCCCTTGCCACTCACCCCAGAGGGGCCCTGTCTCCTTCCCCCGACCCCCGGTCTCCTCAGGGCTGCGGGCTAGGCCCACCTATTTCCTTTAAACCTCCTAGATTGGCCACACTGAACTTCTCACCTTCCTTCTCATCTGTCCTTCCTTGTCTCCAGGACTTCGCACGTGTCAGCTGCCTCTCTGCTCTTTGAGTTTATGAACTCCTATTCATCCCTCAGGGCCCTTCTTAATCTCGCGTCCTGCTTGAAGCCTGCCTTGATTCCCCAGCAGAAGTGGGGACACCCTCCTCTGTACTCCATCAGTGCTTCTCACACACATCTAGTCAAGCACTTCTCACGCTTGTTTGCTGTTTGTGTATCTGCTGTGTGTGAGGGGAAGGGCTGGGTCCAAATCACTCCTGTGGCCCCTGTGCTTTTTTTATAAATTTATTTATTAAAAAAAATTTTTTGGCTGCGTTGGGTCTTCATTGCTGCACGTGGGCTTTCTCCAGTTGCGGCGAGCAGGGGCTACTCTTCGTTGTGGCGTGCAGGCTTCTCCTTGTGGTGGCTTCTCTTGTTGCAGAGCACGGGCTCTAGGCGCTCGGGTTTCAGTAGTTGTGGCGTGCGGGCTCTAGAGCGCAGGCTCAGTTGTTGTGGCGCACGGGCTCAGTTGCTCCGCGGCATGTGGGATCCTCCTGGACCAGGGCTCGAACCCGTGTCCCCTGCATGGGCAGGCGGATCCTTAATGACTGCGCCACCAGGGAAGTCCCCCCCGCTGTGCTTTTGGAGTGAGCGTCCAGCATCTCTTCAGTGCTCAAGCAGGGAAGGTCATCAAGGGAGCAGATGAACCAGAGAGACCCTGTGTAAGCAGGAGACGAACAGGGATGGAGCAGCATCCTCTGGTGAGCGGAGGAGGCACCGGCCAGAGGAAGAAAGAAGCGGAATCATTTGGAGCCATGTTAATGGTGGAGACCATCTCCGGCAGCCGGCGTTTTGAGGTTGGGACGGAGGAAGTTATGGTTTAGGCCCTTTGAGTAGGTGTCAGCTGGCGAGCGCAGAGGTCAGAGGCCCATGGGGGCGGGGGTGCCACGCACAGGCTGCTGAGGTGGCGCACGTTGATGCCAGCTGACACCAGCTGCTGGCTGGGGTACCAGGCCCCACATGGAGGCCCGACCAGTGGCCTCACTTAATCCTCAGCCACCCCGGAGTTAAGTGCCGGCATTGCCCCGTCGTGCAGGGGAGGACGCTGAGACGAGAGGGGGCAGTGTTTTGCCCACGCTCACATAGCTAGGAAAGGGCAGAAAGACCAAAGGTGCTGCGCGAGCCTGGGGGAGGGGGTGCGGGGGGAAGGCCAGGTATCAACCACTAGCCGTGAGCCCAGACTGAGCCATTTCCAGGGCCAGCTCTGGTCCACTTGGAGGCTGGCAAGGCTCAGTCTTTCACTCACCCTCTTACCCGAAGAAGAAAAATGTGCTTTAACTGGCAAGAGCAGGAAATAAATGTCGTTCTGTTTGGTTTCTAGGAGAGTGACGTTACGAAGGGCCTCCTCCACCTGCCAGAATCAGGAGGGAAGGTAACAGCCTCGGGCTTTATCCCGGGCACCTCTGCCAGTGCCACGTGCAGCTCGCGGCCCCAAGGAGGGGCTGCGGAGAAACCTCAGAGCCTGACCTGCCGGGAGCAAACACGGGGTAACCCGCTTCACGGGTGTGCTTCCGACATGGAAATCAGCTTTCTGTCCTAGAATGGAACCCTGCTTCCCGGGCCTGTCCTTACAGCCTCTGAAGTCTGTCCTGTGAGAGGACAGTTGTCCGGAGGGTACCATAGGCGTATTTTAGGGGATAACACAAGAAACCTCCTGGTCAGATTCAGTCCCTCCTTCACATCTGGACCTTTGTGTGAAGCCACCGTCACCACCGCAGAGTTGCCAGGCTGGAGGATACCTTGGAATTCTTCTTTTGCTGTCTTGAGGTATCCTCGTGTTTGACTCACTTTTTCAGACAAAGACAAGTCCGCACCCCTCGGGGGCCCAGCAAACACACGTGGCACCTCGCCCACCCTTGACACATGGGGGTGGCTCACCCAGCATATCTGCACGATAACCTCTGGACAAGGTTCTCCTGGCTGCACGTCACTGCGTGGAAATGAGGGTAAGACGCAGTGGCTGCTATCTGTCACTCACTCCTAAGAAGCAGACGGAGACTTCCAGAATTAACCTGGGGAAGGCGGGGCTTCGAGACGAAGGCTGGAGCGACCCTTGGCTCTGTGACCCTCACCAGCCAGTGCTCTCCAGGCCGACTCCACCAGGAGTGGGGCCCTGGGGCCAGAGCTGCCACTCGCTGCCGCTAGCCACGTGGCCTCAGGCAGGCTGACTCACTCTCTCCCTGAAACATATTACTACCCGCAGCCCCAGACCGGGCCCCCGCCGCCTGAAGAGGGTGTCTCCCCGTGTTTGTCCGCCACAGGCTCAGTCTCTGTCTGGCTTCGGGGGTGGTCGCTTGCTTCCCAGGGCTCACGGTGAAGGCTGATCTGCTCTCATCTTGGTTGACCTCGGTTCTGCTGGCCCTCCTGCTGCCTCAGGACCACAACACTCTCCCCCAAATCCCATTGAAAATGAAGCTCTTCCAGTTTCGAGAGCCTTCCCTCTGACCTCAGCCTCCTGTCCTCCCGGTGTGCTTGTCCAGCTACCGCTTGGCTGTTCTGACCACAGGGGCACCGCCAGGCCTTGGGCAAGTCCGCTTCCCCTGGTCAGGGGCCTACTCTGGTTGCGGACTCCTCCTCCCTGAATGCACTCCAGGCCTCTTCGTTCAAGCCCTCTCCTGCCCACCTGCACCTTATAGCCTCCAGCCCTGTTGCCTTCTGTGGCCCCCACCTGGCTGAGAGCCTCACACCTGTGCGGAGAAGTGCTGCCACCAGCCTTTGCTCCCATGGGTGCCTAGAACACTGACTGGTACTGAGACTTCTGTGATGCACCACACTGGGTTCCTATAGTCAGCTTGCGCACCCTTTCTTGATTTCAAATCTCCTGCACACTCAAGTTTTGGGCCCGTCATCTCCTCCCGGTCAGGTGACCTCACCTCCTACTTTAGACAAAATAGAAACCTTCATGCTGGAACTGGCTCCCCCCCTTCACCTACCACCTCTTTTCTTCCTGTTGCCAAGGAAAACAGACGTATCAACCTAAGACCACCCCTCCTTCCCCGGACTCTGAGTAACCCCTCCCCTCCCCCACCCTGTGGAAGCTTTCCACGGTCAGACCCTCTTGTCCTTTGTTAATCCTTAACCCCACCTCCCTTCCAGTTTCATCATTTCCACCTTCGGTCAAACCTCCTCTCCGCCTGCTCTCTCCTCCACCTGCCTGGCTCCTCCTGGAAGGGCCTCCCCAGGCGCCCCCAGGGCACGAGGACCAAAGAGCGATAGCACCTGCCTGACCTTGTGTCCAGAGGGCCCTGCGGCTGCCTGTCCTCTTTGCCCAGGTTATCTCACCTTCTGCCAGGGCTTTAATTACCCCCCACGCTGAAGACACACACATCTTGCCTTCCCACCCCTAGCAGCACCTAACATAATCACTGCTTGACAAATAGCAAAGAAATGCAACTTTGCCCCAGCCACTCTGGACACTGCCTGCTCAGGCTCTCAGACTGAGGAGAGGGCCACTTGCCGACTCGCTGGCAGCCCTCCTGTGGGCCTGAGCAGACCCAGCAGTTCTCTGCTTCCCCTCAGCAGAGCAGGCCCGACAGGGTGGGTGACGCCCAAAAGACAGAAGTCAGTCCACTGCAACTCGGCAGGAACACTCACGAATCTGACAAGGAGAAAACAGGATCTGGTAAAAAGGACTTTACCAAAGTTATTTCTGTGAGGCTGTAGGCCGTCTACTGTCCTCCAGGTTAGCAGCTTTTCAACTGCTTCCAGGTACGTAAGCTTAACCCTCTGGGAGAGTGCAAGTGGCAGAAGTGCAGGAGGAAGGGTGGAGGGAGCTCGAGTGGGAGACCCCTCTGCCCAACCCTGCCCGTCCAATGTACCCTGCCCCTTTCTGAAGAGTCAAAGTCCACTTTTCTTCTGGGCCTGTCACTAGCAAACACGAAACGCTGCCCAAGCTCTATGACATCAGGGAGGGAGGAGGCTGGAGACCTTCTCATCCTCCCTTGCAGGAGAGGTCACACCGACCGTAGCCCCGGGGTACTGAAGTGCCCCTGAGGTCAGCAGCATGCTTGCGCCCCGCTGAGTGCCGCTGGGTTCTGCAGTGAACATCACGCGCATGTGTTAACAACAGTCGGCACTGGAGAAAAGGAACTCACACGAGGGCTCTGGGCGGCGCGGGAGCTGCCACTGGTTATGGAGAAGGCGCAACTCATCTCAGGGTAGACAGCAAACCCGAGCCTTGAAAGGGGCTGTGGATTTAACAGGTGCGCCACCTCTTAGCCTTTTTTTTTTTGGCGGTACGCGGGCCTCTCACTGTCGTGGCCTCTCCCGTTGCGGGGCACAGGCTCCGGACGCGCAGGCTCAGCGGCCATGGCTCACGGGCCCAGCCGCTCCGCGGCATGTGGGATCTTCCCGGACCGGGGCACGAACCCGCGTCCCCTGCATCGGCAGGCGGACTCTCAACCGCTGCGCCACCAGGGAAGCCCTATTAGCCTTTTCTCATACCGGGAACCCAAGTTCGCGTGGCTATTCCAATTCACCGGGAAGTCTTCCCAGCCTGGTCTGCACCACTCACCCTGACCGCCCTCACCGCGAGCGGACGCAGCTCACCCTGAAGCTTAACTGGCAACAGGACCAGGTGTCCATGCTGACCTACAGGTGCTGCAAAGAGGAGATCTGGGGGCGAGCAGCTTTCTCGGGGTCACCCACATGTTGCGGAGCTGGGTACATTCAGGTTTCCTGACTCCTAAGCCAGTCACATTTCCTTTCCGAACTTAAGTTTTGCTACAGTAACTGGGAGAAAAGAATGACTCACGCCACTGCTGGATATGCCAGTTGTCTCAGAGAGGGGAAAAAACTAAGTAGTCAGGCACCATTAGTAACTGGGTAGCAAAAGCCTTCTTGGGTTCGAGGGCCAGGGGGCTATGTAGTTTGAAAGTGGTCTCCCCACCGAGAGAGGAACGAGTGCTTACCCCCGGTTTAAACCAAACGGCACCAGAAGCAAAAGGAGACCAGGGCTCAGATCACTCACAGATATTGAAAAGCTTCAGAAAGTGTGATTTTACAAATTCTACTGTACGTGAAAACCTTGTGGACACAGTCACCACTTTGATCTTTTCTTCTCAGATACAGTGAACACCGGCCAAACTGTTTTAATTTCCGAATTTATTAAAATGATTAACCTCAATACTGCAAGTGCATGTACAAAATATTTGTAAAAAATGTTTTTAATGAAACATTAAAGAACTTACCTCAAATGCTGAAAAAGTCCTTTTTTCATTCTTTCAGTACAAGGAATACATTGTATCTCAAAAGTGTTACAACTCAGCAAAACAATTTAAAACAGTAATTTGAAAAATGATTGAAAATTGAATACCTTACATATATTTCTATGATCATTTCCTAATTCTTACAATGCCAAAATCTTTACCAATCGTTGCATAAGCTCTAGCTACGTTTTATTGAATGCAACCTCTTCCAAGTGGTCAACAGTGTGTGGGTTTCGCCATTCCACACAGTGAAGTTCTACAGCGGAGCTAGACCAGCTCCGAGGCCCCTAACTGTAAAAACGGAAATTAGGTTTCCCTGGAAGGCGCCGGCAGTGGCTGCCGAGCACTTGTGCACACCGACTCCTGAGGCAGTGACCACCACCTAACGTCACTGCTCGGACCCACGGGAAGGTCAGCCCCCAAACACGAGGCCTCAATAAAGTTAAACATCATAAATAAATTACTAAAATTAAGCTTAAAAATGGAGTAAAGTGGGAAATGCGGTGTTTTGTTACTTTTTCCTTAAGATGAAATTCCTGAAATGGCTATCGTTGGTATTCCAAGAAAACAGTTCAAGATTTAGTCTCTGAACCTCTTTGAAAGACTCCAAACTAAGGTGGGAATAAAAGATGACCCCCTGCTCTCTGGTACCTCCCAGACACAGGGTCTAAGCGTGACCTTCTCAGTGGCCTGAGTCTCCCACTGCCACCCAGAGACACCGGGAGGACTGGGTGAGGTTGTAGACTGCTCCGAGTGCCTTGGGACAGACCTTGCAGGGCTGCCCTACTTCGAGAGGTGAAGAATTCTAGACGGAGCGAGCAAAGGGGGGTGTGAGTGGGCGAGGAGGTCAGCCACCTGCTCCCACATTAATACCTGAGGATGAAGCTGCACCGTAACAAACAGGAAAGAGACGACAGAAGACTATAGAAGTAATTCCTTGAAGAACAGAAGGGGAGAAAAATTCTAAATTTAAAGAACTTTTATGAATGTTACTAATTTCTATTTGGAACCTACTAGCAATAGTTCTAAGGAACTTAATTTAAATAGTATCCCCAGGAACCTAGAAACTGGTAGGAATCAATAAGTAGTAACAGTAAGCATTGAGGTTTTCTCCACTGGACTTCTCATTACCTGCAGATTCCTTTAAGTATTTAAAGATATGGGCTACTTTTCTAGACACTACACGAATCTCCTAAATTGATTTCACTTAGGAACACTGTATATCTGAAAGTACATGTACACATTTCCCAGAAGTAGAGAGACCCACTGGTGTCAAACACCTGCTACAGATTTATATTCTCAGATTCTTTGTCCAATGATTTGTAAAATAATCCAGAGAAATGGAAGGTTGGTATTGAACATAAAGTAGTAATCAAAATTTTGCTCATTAAGTTACTTAAAATTAATTTCTCTTCTCAAAGTGCTTCAAAAACAAATTAAATGACTCCTCTTTTTGTTTAACTGATAATATAGTCAAAAAAATCTTTGATATTTTCATACATAAACTAACATAAGCCAAGAACTCCCACTGATGCAGTGCTTAAAACTATATATTTATAATTTCCTATTTTATTGGCATGAATATTTCTAAACTTAAAAACCTTCCTGGTAAGTTCTTTTAATTTCTTATGACAAAAATTTCTCACAACACACAAATATTTACAACATATACACTGTTTTCAGTTCTTTACACTGAATTTCAAAGACAAACATTTTTTTATAGGTTACCACAGAACAAAAGCTGTGACTCATGTTTTTATTTCATAAACTATTATAAGTTAAAGTGAATAGAGTTCTTTAATATTCCTTGTAGCATTTTACAAGTGCAACAGAAAACTTGAAGACCCCAATTAAGATAGCTGTAGTTCATTAGATAAATGTTGTTTGTTGCCATCACATTTGTTCACAGCAAATTTTTTGAAAAAATAAGCACCAATCATTCTTGCAAAGAACAATTTTATCTAAAAGGATTGAAAAGTGTTAAATACAAGGTCTTTAATTTACATGACAAGCAATAAATACGCTGTATCGAAACTCCTCCTGCACACTGCGACCCTCGTACATATAACGTACTGAAAAGTTAGCTGTCACGCATGTGTTTTTTTTTTTTTTTTTTTTTTTTTTAAGAAACCGATTTCACTCCCACCCGACCGATGGTCTGCTATTTAACCAAGGTCACAAACAGTACACCTGGGCCAGCAAACTGTGAAACTGACAAAACTCCAAGGGGGAAACATCTAGCAAATAAATCAAAAAGCCAAAGAACATTGCTGGTGATATTAGCATATACTAGAAAACCTTAATATGCTGCTACTGTGATTTGTTTTAAATTATTTTTTAGTCATATATTAAAGAGCCAGTTGATGCTCTTAAAGTTAAAAAAAAAGAAAACTGTGTAGCCACATTATTGTTCTCAACGTCCTGTGTGGAAAGTTGCTATCACTGTACAATTTTGCTTGAGTCTTTATTTTACAACAGGGCTTTACCTCTAACTCAGAATTGCACATAAGAAGGCTATTTAAAAAGTACAATAAAAATTTGCACAAATCAGACTTTTAAGAAGAGTCAGTACGCTGTACACTTTCTACAGTATTATGCTGATAAGTGAAAAGACAACAGAAGTGCTGCCCCTAAAATGTTTTCGGTTGAGGAGTAACTGACTGGAATTGTTTATTTCTTTAAAGTAGTTATCCCGGGTCAAATTAAGACCAAGAGCTTACTATGCATTAAGCCTCAAAGACTGATCTTCTCTTCTCCTGGAAGAAATGTCAATATCTATAGAGTCTTTTCCGACTATGAGCCTCAGCCGCTTCGCCGGAGGAAGAGGGATAAAGTCGTCTTCAAAGTCGTCATCATAGTCATCCTCCTCTCCATCTCCCTCTGAAGAGGAGGAATCAGCGGTACTTTCTTCCTCATACTGACTATAGTCATCGACTTCCATGCGAGACTCCAGGAGAGAAAGGGGATCACTGCAGCACACCCCATTTTCGTGAAGCCCCTCTGTATACGACCCCCTACTCTCCTCGTCCCGTTTTAGCTGGATTTTTAATTTTGTAGAGCTACTGCCTGATCCTGAGTTAAATCCATTATTAAGCTTTGCTACATAGAGATTATTATCATTTTCATGGTCTTTACTTAACTTGATGCTTATTTTTGAAGAATTCACTCCATCATTCTCTTGGTCATTTGTCTTGCTGCTGCTGTCATGACGCCTACGAAGAGTCAATTTGGGAATCCCAGAGTTATTTTCTAGGATTAACTGTGCATCATACCTAGTGATCCGCCTCTTCTTTTTGCTTTTTGCAGTTCGGAAGCTGTCTTTTGCTTTGAAGCTGTCTGATGCGACCACAGAACCGCTAACAGGAGAAGGGGGCCAGTCCGTGTAGCTCCCGGGCACGCCCTCCAGGCTGCTGTGCTCGCCCTGGTCAGGGTGGGACCCCACCCCCTCTCGCCCCACGCCAGCTCTGCCAGGGGAATCGTGCACCGCAGCGGATTCCTCTGCTTCTGCCAACTGTCTCACCAGTTTCCCTTGCCGTGACTTCTTCTTTGACATGCTGCTGTCACTCTTAGGACACTTGGCCTCCCCCTTCTGTGCAGCTTCATGAGCCAGTTCTTCCTCCTGCACCGCAGGAGACGGTTGCTCGCCACTGTCTGGGCAAGGTTCCGTCAAGCTGCTTTTGTAGCCATCCAACGTATTTGGTTCGAGCTTGATGTCGGAGGTCTCCTTCAAATTCATCCTCGTCCTCAAGGACCGCCGGGTTGTGTAGGTGCAGGGGGCACCCTCCACGTGCGCAGGGGCGCCTCGCCCGGAGTTCTGCTTGTGCTCTCGCGCTGCGTGTCTAGTTAAGCACCCACTGGCCGCCGCGGCCGGGACTGGTCCCTCTGGCTCCTTATCTTTTTTAATGGGCAAATTTTTGTACAGAACTACTTTAGGCTCTTTAAGTACTAAGTTTCCCATTTCGAGTTTTCCCGAAGCACTCTTCTGCTCCAGCCGTTTGCAATGATTTCTTAGTTTTATCTTTGAAAGTAAAGGCTTTGCAGGTTTTCTCAGTTTCTTTGGTACCCTGGAATTACTTATAGGAGTTAGCTTAGATGAGGTAGAGTTGGAAGGAGCTGGAATTCCTGACATGGACTGCCTTGTCAATGCTCTGCTCTTGCTGTTCTTTTTCATGCCAACGGAAGATTTTCGGTTAGAAGCTGCAAAGTTTAAAAAAAAAAAGAAAAAAAGCATGAAAAACAGTCTTGGTAACACGGTAATGTTCAACAAAACAATGCCAACACCCAGACGATTAGCTATGAAATGTTTAGATTATACAAAAAACGTGGTAGACAGACCCCAGTTGCGTTTCTGCCAGCACTCCTACAGTTCTCCTTTACATTCGCTTTCTAATTTCTGCCTCTAATTTAAGAAGCATCTATTCACTTTCCAGGTACGTAATTTCAGGGTTAAAGAGCTCTTAGCACAGCAAGGACCTGGATTTCACTCTAAGTGTCCTTAATCTATCACGACACTAGTCCAAACTGAACACTTCTTTCCCTGATTTAGTCTTTTACCACATAAAATATCTGAAGTAAAGCTAAGTAAAAATAATATTTTTCTTTCATAGATTCTTCTTAAAATCATCATTTAAAATGTTTCTAAAATCCATTATTCATTAACTCAAAGTATGTTATTTGACTAGTAATCCAGAACTGGCGACAGGTGACTAACGGGCTCTCAGAGACAAATTCTATCACGATGTTTTCAAGTAAGAAAAAGAGATCCTAAGAACCACATATTGTTACTCCCACTAGACATTTATCCCCAAATACCGCACCTTCTAAGCTGTTCCCTTCAATGCTGTGAGGACTAGCAGAGACTCTGAAGGCTGCGGAACTTACTTGGCCCCATCCCTCCGCTGACTGCCCGCTGCCGACAATCAAACCGAAACAGGGAAAAAGCGCACTGCTAGAGTTACACTCTCGGGACAAGGGAGACCCAACTTCCTTCCTCTGGACAAGGGGATGACAACCTACTGGGAATGACAACCTGAGAACATGACAGTTGGACGGCTTCTCAAAAGGCTTATATGTGACTCAAGTGTAAGGTGGCCCCGTGGTGAGCCTCTGACCTTGCCACTGACTTTCCTTTCCGCCATCTTTGTTTTTCTCTACGTCTACATTTTGGATTTATAGTCACAGTGTTTTACGTGAGTCACTTTCGCGATCACTTAGTCTGCTCCCCATCCCCCACCTGCAAAGCTCTTCCCATCAAAATACCCCTTTAAATCATTCACTAGGGAAGTTGAGATGACCAAACGAATCATCACCACCTCTCAACAGAAAACAGAGGGAATAAAAACCAGTGAACGTGGGTAAGCCCAGCACGCTGCCCGACAAGACTGTTGTTTCCTACACGCCTGAGGGTCGCCAGGGTGACTGCTGTTCCTTCTGCATGGCTGAGCGAGTCAGGTTACCATTAGTTAGTTTTTATTGAGGGAGAGGAGCAAGAATGCATAACAGCATTCCAAAAACATCAACCCGCCAAGAACAGAGGTCTCTGTACTCAGGAAGACGGGCTCACAAATGGCTCTGGGATCTCCAAACCAGCAGAATTCCCAGGAATGAGATCCACTGACTGAACCAAGAACATGCTTATCTGTGCGGGATGCTACCAGGGAGGCAACTTTTTTTTTAAGAGCAGTAGTAGCAGTAAAGTTTGGGTGCCACCCAATTTGAGAACCACTGACGTATTATGAACTGAATTATACAGAACTTACCAGAAATAATTTTTTAAACATAAGGACATTTAGGGACTGCTTTTGCTAAAGGATTTCTTTGTGCTGACACGGCTTCCTACGAGGTGAGAGCAGATGTACTTATGATGTAAACATGCCAGTGCTGGTGTCTGCCTTTCTCAAATGTGGCTGTGGCGAGACTTTGCTGTCTACGGCTCTTCAAGGACCATTCTATGACCAAGGTCAGCGGTTCTCATTTCATACCTGCAACCACCCCTCCACAATGATCACTTATACCGTGTATCCTTGACTGCAATCCCCCTGCAATCTGGATCCAACCTGTCCTCCTAAACAGCGCCTTTGCCAGTCTCCCTCACAGACTCCTTGTCATGAAATCCGGTGGACCCTTTCAGCCGTACCGTTGTTTCCTTCTCTGCAGAATGTGACGCTGCTAACCATTATTTTTCCTGAACCCCCTCTCTCCTTGGCTGCTCGCGAGAGCACACTCTCCTGGCCTTCCCTCCGTGTCCCGGACCCTCTTCCTCCATCTGCCCGGTGGACTGCACTCCCCAGGCCTCTGCTATCCTAGGCCCCTTGAAAACTCTACTCAGTCTCCAGGCCGTAAGCAGCCACTCCTCCACGGCTACCACCATCGATATGCTGGCAGTTCCCAAACCAAAGTCTCTAGCCTGATTCTCGCCTTAATTACAGATCCGCATCACCGAAGGTCCACTGGGACCTTGATCGCCCGCTAAGATTGTCTCATGAGCCTCTCACAAGTCAACATGCCCAAAGGGAACTCACCACCAAGCCTAAGTTCTCCATCTTGGTCAATACCACCAACACCCAGCCAGCTGCCCAAGCAGACACGGGGAGGTCATCCATGACGCCTGCTCTCGCTAACTCTCACCAACCAGCCGCTGGTCCTGTGGAGTCCACTCCTGCAGTGTCGCTGGAACCACCTCCTCTCCATTCCTGATGCCACCATTTCCTGCCTTGACTCCGGCACTAACACCCGCCTTTCCTTGCCTCCCCACTGCTTCCCCGACATTCCATCCCCCACCACGCAGCCCAGATGATTCTCCTAGTACGCCACGTCACTTCTGGGCTTTAAATCTGCCAATAACGTAATACCTCAGAATAAAGTCCAAAATTTTAAATTATGCTCATATCCCTCCTTCCCACCTTCTACTCCAGCCCTGATGAACTTTACTGATGCAAATCCTACACTCGTGCCCACACGTTCATTTGTGACGTTCCCTCTGCTTGGAGCACGTTTCACTTGGCCAACTTCTCCTCCCCTTTTGAGACTCAGCTCAGCAAACACTTCTCTCAGGAAGCCTTTCATGACTCTACACATGACAGGTTACCCTTCCTATGACTCTTCATGGCACCTGAGATTCTCCTCACTTGGGCACTGATTTTCAATCACTGGATGAATCTCACTTACGGTGATTTTGAATCTGGGCTCTCCCCCTTCCACCCCTCCTTCCGAGAGGTTCATTGTTAGCTGACTGCAGTGAACCACTGACAAAGCACTTCAGTGTGTGTTTTAAAGAGCACAAGAGAGACTGAATTTGATGCTACGTGTTATTCCGATAGAGAGACTTCACTTACATATTTATGTATTTATCAGTGTATTCTCATTTTGTTTGAAAAGCGTTATCTCAACAAAAGCCCAGCTAAAAGGTGTGCTCAAGTCAAAGGGCACAAAAGGCACAGTCCGGCTGGGTAAGAGAAATGTGGGCAACGTGACTAAGCACCCAGGGCTCTTCACGGCGCCACGAAGGTGCTGCTACACTATCGCGGGGGGATGGGGGGTGAGCGCCAGCAACAGCAGGCTGAGGGAGAGATGGTGGTCACAATGGCAAACTAAGAAAAGTCTATCAAGAGACTGAGGATCCTGACACAGTGGAGGGAAGGCACGGCCACGGCTCCCCTGGCTTTGGCACTAACACACCACGTGTGGCTCTCTTCCCTCACGGCTGGGACAAATCCCAAATGCATAAACCTAGACAGTAATTTCACGTGAAGATACACATTCTTAGCAATTAGTATATACCAGGTACAGCGCCAAATGGGCAGATCAGTGTGATCTCCATCATAATAAGCATTCCCTGAAGTAAGAGCTATGACACTAAGTGAAAACCAAGTTCAGGTGGGCTAGCGTGCCTGAGCGCGTCCATCCGGTCAGCGGCAGAGATGGGACTTGCACTGAGGCCTGTGGCTCCAGATCTCAAGCTTTTCACCACACCGTCACACGGCCTCTAAGGGACACCACAGAGCTATTATGGGGCCAGTCCCAACTCCTGGGAAAGGACCCGTGGTATGGCTACCGTGGTTCCCTCAGGATGTCCTCAAAATCATAAGGCAGCTCTGTGTGGGCATCGAGAATGACAGCCAGACACAAGAGCAGCAAAACGACATCAAAGCTTCCAGAACGCTCGGGCTGCACCCGTGCCCTGCGCTGGACAAGCCCCAGAAACACACACGGTGGAGCCAAGGGAACACGAGGGCCACACGCAGCCTGGCATGTTCCCAACACGAGGACCCGAAAACCCTCAACAGGATTTTGAAGACTTCAGTTCAAGGAGTCTGTCAGGCACAAGAAGCAGGCTCCACCTCATGCAACCAACACAGGAATGAACGGCTGGAAAAAGGTGCTGGAAAGGCTTCTGAAGCAGCCTGCAGGCTCAGCAGAAAAGTGTTCAGACCAACCAGTGATGTCTGCGGCAGGCGAGAGAGTGACAGGTGGTGGCCCAGCCCACTGTCTCCAGGACAGGCGCTCCTCAGTCCAGCTGAGTGAACTTATTCCACTGGTGGGAGTCCTCTGGGACTTGCACCAACTCGTGGCATTTTCAGTGGCTCACATCCAGGACGCAGCACTATGGGGGTGGCCTAGCCACTGAGGCACAAGAGGCCTAAAAAACCCGACTCTTCTAGTAATGGCATTATAATTCAGGTCTGTGGACTGAATCTGTGAAAATGGATTTCTTGTCTCCTCTCTGGATGCTAAAGCAAACAGCCAAGTTGTGGTTCTTGAGACACCTTCCAAAAAAGGACCTGCATGGAAGGAAGAAATAATTTTTTCTTCCAACTAGGCAGAAACGTTTCTTTAAAAAGAACAAACACGCTGTTCAGAGAAAGCAGTTCCTCTATAGTTGTCAGCTGCTTAATTCTAACCAAACTGCAGGATAAGATGGGTACTCGGAATCTATACACAAGATGTATGCCCACGCCCCTTGGGAGAAAGGCTTGGGCACCTCTGGCCTTGCATCCACTGCAGTCTCAAAAAGTCTTTTCTTTCAAACAGGTAGAAGGGTTTGGTCAAGACACAAACAGCAAAAGAAATACAGCCTAAAAGAACACATGTAAGAGCCCGAGAAAACACTGCTATGAACATACTTAGTGCACAATGTTCTCAGAGACCGCTGGAGTAAACCTCGAGCTCCTTCAGAGCCCTGAGCCATGTCTAGCAACTGTCACAATGACCCTCAAAGCTACTTGTGCCAACCCTTGAATTACTCCAGACAATCACTGTGCAGAAAAGTAACCTGAATAAAGTAAGCACCCTGATATAAGCAGTCACGGTGAAGGGCTGTATTTCTGTTCTGTAATGATGAGACTACAGCTCAGAGGGATTACCTACTCCCTCTAGCCTTTAGCAAGTGGCATTTACAGTCTGCTCTGCATAGTTACTGTGTACTGGTCCCATCCTGCAGCTAAGGCATAAACTCCCCAAGGGAGGGGCCCAAGTCTCATACACTTTTCTTTCTCTTTTTAACAACTAGCAGGCTTTGAACATGTATTTGGTTTATTAATAAATATCCCATAGATGGTCACATAATAGAACACTCAACACCTTCCAAAAATTTTTCCTATTTTGGTTTTTTAAACTAAGTGGCATGCTGAGTTCAGTATCTACACATCAGTGTACGGTTAACGCGTAAGAACACAAAGCACCCGCACGAACGTCACAGAGCCACGCGGACGGTGCCGTGGCATCTCCGCGTGTGGCTGGCAGCACGCTCCTAGGTGTTCTACGCATTTATAAAATGGGCCTCACAAGTCGCCAGTTTCACCAAGGAACCAGACTCAGAAAACAAAATGTTGATTATGCTGCGTTTATTATTAAAACCAACAGTCAACAGTGAATGACGAACTAACTGCTCTTCTTTGTTCACTCTGAGCGTTAAAGACTGGAATAGGAACGCGGCATCGCTCTTCCACGGCAGAGGTTACCCCTGGCCTCTGACTCCCAGCAGAAGGTAGAGTCAGGATTCAGGGCAGTGACAGTCACCATCACGGGAGACATCTTCCCTTTTCTTTGGGATTTTCTGTAGTGGAGAGGAGTACCCAGAGTTGGGCTGAAAACATCTGAAGACAGGGAGAAGAGCCTAAAATAATCAGACCTCAGACGGTACTTACTGCTAACAAGTGTGTATGGACATTTAGAGTGCCCAAACAGGCATACTTTGGGGACCATCAAGTTAAAACTTTTAAACTTTATTCCTATCAGAGACAAGTCAGACTAAGGAGCCTACTGCTTCAGTGGCGACTAGAGAAAACTGGTGTTACCCAGAGGGAAAACAGTAGCAATCAGGATGGTTCCAGGACTTCAAGGTTCCAAAAAAGTGATGTGTTTTCTTGTGCTCACTTAGGATTCTTCTCTTTCCTTTCTCTTTATTCTTCATTCTCTTTTTCCAGTTTCCATCAGGTCTTGCCCCCCCCCACACAACTGGTATCTTAAAGCTTGTTTCCTTCTCCTTTTCATCTCTCTTGCTACTTTCGGTCGAGTGGCTATTACAACACGTCAGTATAATGACATTCAAACTGCTCCTCTATCACAATTCTGAGTCTGGTAACTGGTGGTTTGGTGAATTGGGTCAGTTCATTTTGAAAACGGCAAGCAAGCAGTGAAAGGGTGGAAGCCTTGAGGCCAGAAGCTATGAATTCCCCAAGTCCATCATCCATCCTAACAGACTGGCCAGCCGCAGAACACGTATGTGCCTGTGTGGTGCCACCCCGTCCTTTGTCTTCTTGCGGGCCTAACAATATCATTACAGAGAAACTAAGACCTTGAAAAGCTTTCTGTCAAACATATGATGACCCTGGAACACACGATGGAGAATTTAATATCCAGTTACCCAGTATTCAAGAAAAGCAGACAATTTAGTACCATATTAAATCTGGAGGCATGATACAGACTGCTTTTGTGCTCGAATCACTTCTAGAACCTTGCAGTGCTGGTGAAGTGCACGAATCCCAGAGTTTCTCTCAATGTTTAAAAGATCAAAACTATTAGAGCATGCTTTAGAAAGCAAACTATGTGAAAATACTTTAAAAAAAAAAAAGATATGCTTATCAAATCTCCCTTACTTACTTGCATTGTTTTTTTCCTGAGTGGTATCTGCATCAGTGTTAGAGCTGACAGATTGACTGTCTGAATTTTTGCTGCTGTCACCTAACTTTTTAAGCCTATTTAAACGTTTATCTGTTTCTCTGAGTCCATATTTGCTATTGATAACAGGAGCAGGCGCAGGCAGTCCCACTCTGGATTTAAAAGCACCAGTTCCCCGTCTGAAAGAGAAACAGCACAGGTTACACAAACAGCATTCTCACTGACGTAAGCCTGGTTGCTGAGCGCACTTGGCCACATCAGATCAGCAAGTGTGATGAACTGATGAGGCCCTAATCGCCACTGGAAAGCCGCTAAGCCTAGGACTCTCAACATACATACATACATAAAATTAATGCAAAAACGCCCCAGACTTAAAATAAAACAATTTGTTATGATTACTGTCAATCAATTGTTAATTGCCCATGAGAAGCTACTGGTTGGACCCTGTAGAATTTCAAGTGTAGGTAAAAATAAATAAATAAAATTTCAATTTCAAAACCGACTGGTACAATAATTAGGTCTAAACTGTAACTGAAATAACCCACCTGTTAATTATATCCCAGCTTTGTTCTGCATAATTTAACACTACGTTACTGAATATTGAGAATTACAGAATTAAAAGAGGAACCAGCGAATTTCCATAAATTAAATCATTGCTTAGAAGCTAATGTTAGATACAAACAAATACTAACTAAAATTCTGAATAAGAAGGCTAGGCTATCTTAGTGAAAATCTCATTTCTAGAATAATGAAAACTGTTAAATTCCTCCTTTAAAGTTACTGAATGAACATAATTAACAAAATGTTACTAAATAAAAGACATTAAAAGACTTGCTTTTACCACTGGCTAAGAATGATTTGTAACCTGCTTTAATTATTTATATTTATATAAATTCTAATGAAGTGGGTGCTTAATAAGAAGTCCTCCTAAACTTCCTTAATGAACCTAGCTTTGCAAATCTTTGCTTTATTCAGTTATACAGGTAAATTTCTACTTGCTCTGCTCAAAAGAATAAATAAAATATAAATTAATGAGGTTAAAAAAATTAAGCACTACATATTGCATTTAAAAGATGACAAATCTCTTTGGCCAAAATTGCCTTCACTGACTTGCCTTTCACTGGCCTTCGCTTGTTAAAGAAAAGCCATATAATAAATAACAGCTTCTGAACTTGAGGCAAAATTGTGAACACTTCCCATTATGAAAGCAATATTGCCCTCCAAAAGATCCCATGTGATTTACTTTTTTCAGGATTTAGATGAGGAGAAAATAACTTTTCTCCTCCAAGGAATCTGAGTATTTCACCTTTTGCTAAGGGAGGACAAAAATTTTATTTTCTCTCCCTCCCTCTTAAACCTCTTAATGCTAGGGAGGAGCACAGACCTAGTCTGAATGCAGAGACTATGTCTGGCGACTAAGGTGAGTATTCTTGCCTTCTTCGCCTTCCTAGAATGGATCTGGAATTCTACTTTTATTAATGCTTTTGTAAAAACGACAAACATATTGTGGGACTGCCTCAATTCTTTTTTCAAAAGGTGCATTAGAAATCACTGTAAAAACCTCTAGGTAACCTTCACCACAGCAGGCCAACAATTACACTCCACTCCACCATAAAGTATATTCAGAAAGTAAATGCATAAATCCTAAAGGCTGTTTCATTTCAGGTGGATTAAGGAATTAATAAATTTTGTTCAGATATTGTGCCTTTTTACCATAACTTGTAATATTTCTGGAAAGATGGGCCGTACTTTAATACAAAATAAATGATCATGGTGGAATTATCTGGAAATTTATTTATTTTTAAGTAAAACTCCCCCATTCGTCTGTTTCTCTACTTCCTTTACTAAATTCTTTTTAACTTGTAACAGTAACACATGCTTGTGTTTGCTGCAACAGGTGAGACAATCTTAGGCTCCGTCTCCATAAAGCAGAAGTCAATAGTGCTCCCCAGCCAGCCTCCATCCCCAGAGCCCCCCCCACCCCGCCCTGGCGCCAGTGCTAACCACCTGCCAGCACCTCATCTCCTGCTCCTTTGCCATGAGCTACACACCTATTCACATTGTTGTTTCTTCCTAAGCAAACAAAACCCAAAGAGGATAATACCATACATCTTACTCAGCAACCAGCTTGCTTTCTTTTTTTTCCCCCAGCTTTCTTATTACATCATGCACAAGTAAATCTGAACTGTTTTGAAACCTGTACCTTTTACACAGACTAAACATTCCATAATCTATTCAAGCACTACTGGTGATTACTGAAACTTGTAGGTTTGTGGGTTTTGCTTGCCACCATGAATGCTGCTGCTACCTTGCTTTGAAACCAAATCCTTACTAGCTAATGCTCCTACTTCCATAGGATAGATTCTTCCATATGGAACTGACTGCCAGACAAAAGGGTGTGATTATTTTGAACAAATATTGCCAGATTACTTTCCCAAAAGGTTATAGCAATTTACAGCCCTAGTGACACTGTGTAAGTGCCTGTTTCCCCACATCCTCACCAGCGGCACAGACTACACTTCTAAATTTTGCCAATTTGATAGTGAAGATGGATACCTAGTTATTGTTTTCCTTGTTTATGGCCATCATTTTCTGTGTAGCATCTTCCTTACCTCTCTTTTCTCTAGTGGAAGTCTGTCTTTTTTTTTTAATGAGCTTATAGGAGCTTTTTGTCCTTGGGATATTAACTCTGCCGTGTATGTACTTTTTCCCCCCTTCAGTTTGTCATTAATCTGACTTTTGCTTTTAGCTATTCAAAAATTTTCATGTTCACCATTTCTTGTCTTAACTTCTTTCAGAAGATTTCCACTACCCCAAGGGTAGACGTATACATTCTCCTAATTTTTTTCCTAATCATCTTACATTATATTTTTAAATTAAAAATTTTAATCCATCTGGAATTTATCTTGTATATGGTGTGAGATAGGAGTTGAGCTTGGTTTTCTTCCAGGCGCACAATGAATTATGTCACTATTATTTATTAAAGAAATCATCATTTCCCCATACGTGGTATTAAGACTTCATACACACTCGGCTCTATTTCAGGAGTCTGTTCATGTCCTCTTATTTGTCCATATCGGCCAGTATCATCAAGTTTTGATCACAACTGTTTCATAGTAAATTTTTAATAAGGCCAACTGCCCCTAACTATACTTCAGAATCTAATTTTTTCTTAGCTATCATCAGACATACTTTCATATAAGCTTTAAAACAATTTGGTCCTTCATATTCTTCGGTCCCTCATTAGATTTCATTTCTCAAATTTTCTAGAGTGAAATTTGCAGTACTTACTTATGAAAGTATTACAATTACTATTTTGTTAGGATGGTTATTTCCCAGAAGCACGCATCAAATGTATCCTGGACACTGTATCCACGATGTCAGCACCTCTGTAAACCCTCTGTCCCCTCTCTTTCCTTCTTTTCACCCTTCAGCAACTAGCACACTGTGCGTGTGTCCCTTTCATGGCACTGCCCTCACGGCTGGCACTGTGCTAGTCTTGTTTACCCTGCCTGCATGAGGCCTAACATAAAGTAACTAACCAGTTACTATATGATGAATAATTGAATGAGTTCCTTTGGTCTCATCCTCTCGCCTAATTTCTGGAAAGGCAGAAACAATCTGGTGTTCCTGAGAATTTCAAGAATATTCCCAGCCAACCTTTAAATCAAACTTCCCAAATAGTCTGGCAATAGCTGAGCCTACTGCTCCGTATGAGGCCTTTCCATTTAAAAAGGATTTGCACATGTTTCTGTTTATTCCTCACACTAACCCTGTGGAGCAGGCAGGACAGCCCTTCCGACCAGTGAGAAACAGTCTCCTGGAAGAGAACTAATCTGCCCGAGGGACATGATGACACATGGGGTTCTAAACTAGGCAAAGAGCTGTTTCAGGGGTGGCCTGGAATCCTGTGTATGTGGTTACATTTTTCAGGACAGCCTCCAAAAGCATATTTAGCGTATTACTTACTCCATTCATTCATTCACCAAATATTTATCAAGCACCTACTATATGTCAGGTACTGTTCTGGACGCTGGGAGCACAGCAGTAAATGAAAAAGATAAAAATCTCTGCCTTCCTGGAACTTGCATTCTAATGGGAGAATAACCAGAAACCACAAAATAAGTTTACAGCTAACATCTGAATATTAACTGTGTGCTGTTTTACATACTTTTCGTGAGATAAATTTAATCCTCACAGCAACCCTATGAGATAGTTTCTAATGTTATCCCCATTTTATAGATGGGGTAATTAAGGCACAAAAGCAGCTAAGCTGCCCAAGATCACACAGCTAATGAAATGCAGAGTCACAGGATTCCAACTCAGGGAGTCTGACGCCAGATCTCATGCACATCACTGTTATACTGTTATCTCTAAAATGGTTTTAAAGCATTATTCAATTGTAATTAAACTACTTCATGGATTAAAGGGTCTTTTTGTGGACTGGTCTAAGATTTAACCAATGTTTGAACCATTTTTTTAATTTAGAAAAAGATAAATTTTATCCCCCTGCATTCCCACTCCCTCCCTGCAAAAGGGGCAAAAATTCAGCAGCATCAGGAATAGGTTTTCTGCCCTCCCTTCGTGGCAAAGATCCCAGAGCTGGGAGAGAAAGAGCTGGGGTTGTACCACGACCCCATGCCTCTGCTCTCTCACGACACAGGGGAAACCGCTGGCTTCCCTGAAAGAAGGGAAACGTGGGCTCTGGGGAATCAGCATTTCTCCCGAGGCCGGATGGCTGGCGGAGAAGTAGTACCACCGCCTATCTTTGCTTCCATGCGTAAAAGGCTCTGAGGTCAGGCTGACTTGGACTTCTGCACCTGCAGTGTGGCCACACCACCAGCTCTCTCCCAGGACAGCTGTGAGGACTGAATGAGTCAGGGTGAGTAAAGCACCCAGTACAGCACATAAAGGGGCTCAACAAATCCAGGCGCGCTCATCTGAAGAAGAATATGTACATATATACACGCATACCCGCATCACTGCGCTGTACACCTGAAACTAACGTGATCTTGTAAATCAGCTATACTTCAATTAAAAAAATAAAAACAATAACCAAAAAACCAAATCCAGGTGTGCTCCCTGTGTGGCCTATGCCAGCATGGGGGCCTTCCTGCAGCACCGGCCCGGACAAGCTTCTGAAGCTGCTTCTGAGCTCAGACACGCAGAAATCGCCACAAGGAGACGAGCAGTGTGGACAAGTAGTCCCGCCAAGTCACATTTGGGGGATCTCTACAAGGACTCCAGAATCTTGATGGGTCCCAAAAGGAAGTTCTTCACCAAGTAACGGAACTTAGAAATTATTAAGAGCACGTGCATCAAAACATAACAATTCCAGAAGACACAGCTTGGTAGTACCCAAGACAACCTCAGGGTTTTTACATGATTAGCAGTGGTGAACTTCACTGGCCATTTTCGGAGCAACCCCACCCTGGCACCGTGTGTGTGTGGGCGTGGGCGTGTGCGTGTGCATGTAAGGTATTTCTCATTCTCTCTTTAAGCATATTTGCATTCTGATGAACTCATAATGATAACTGCTGGTAATGATTTTAACATTTTAAAGGGCCAGGTGCTGGGGCCCCTAAATAGTTCTGTGATCTTCGGTTTTGCTTATGCATGCTGTACTGCGTGCAATGCTGTAGAACATAAAAGACTATCCCTTATCATTTAAAGGATGAGAAGATAACATGAGTTCGTGCTCATAATCATCGGGTGGTTAAAAGAATGCAAGAGCCGAATATCTTACTTAATACTTTACCTTTCACAAGTGTAACACTCGCAGAACTCATTATTTTCTCCAAAAAACCCATCTCCATAATAACAAGAAATTTCTTCTCCAGGTTCAATATCTCTTAGAGCCTTCACACATGCTGTGTCTCGACCAGTTGACACAAACTGAAATAAAATCAACTCATTAAGAAACTCATACCTGAAGCAAACACAAAATACTTGAGATAAAATATTTTTTATGCTTACCTTACAGTTAGGTCTGCAATCTGAAAAATGTCCAAAAGATAAAGTCAATTAACTGTAGATAAGATCTGAAACACGAACAATTACAGAAATCTGAAATAAGCTTTCCACATAATTTTACCAAATTTTGATAGAAGTTTCAGGTCTTAAGTTAAACTACAGGAATATTTATTTTAATAGGTTTATGCAAAAAGAAGAAATTTCTATTTCCAACCCTCCTTTAAAGGAAGATAAGGTCATTCTAAGTTTTAGAAGTGCTACCCAACACTAGAGCTAACACCTTAGAAACAGAGCTTACCATGGTTTATAAACGCAGCAGGACCAAGCCAGAGCTGAGCACAGTTTTTCCTTGTGGAATACATGACACTGAAGTCGTTTTCTCCATGTCTAAGTAGCATGTTCTCCTCAATTTCTGAAAGCTCGGCAATACAACCCACCAGTAATTCTATTTTGTCATTTCGTTTCCTATTTAAAATATGTGATGTTAAAAATTACTAGTAATTATAAATCGTAAGGCTTCTTTTAATAAAATAAGCCTGTCCAACAAATACCAGGAATCGAGAAGACTTAGCTGTGCATGTTTTAGCTGACTCACTTGGATCCCCACCTGGATGTCATCTCCTTTTCCCTGGAAGCCCCACAGCCTTGTGCACAGTTACTTGTGCAGCTAGCTGCCTTATCCCTACCAGAGACTAGAAAGTCCACTAGGAATCGTGCTACCTACACCTCTGAATCCCCTACCGGACCCAGCATAGTGCTTTGCAGGCAGAAAGGACTCAAAGACCCGCCGCACTGCATTCAACTTGCTGACACTGGAGAAGGAGACAGAGACAAGCAGCAGGAGGGTCGGGAGAGCCCAGAACTGGGACGCCGCCCTGCAGAGCAGCAACAGCAAATGTCATGCAAGCCAAACAGGCACTCGTCAGTGTTCTAGCAGCCACATTAAGGAAGGAAAAACAGGTGAAAGTACTTTCAGTAACATATTTTAACCCAATATAACCCAAATACTATTTCAGCAGGTAATCAGTATGAAATATTAATGAAAAATATTTACAATTTAATATAAAATCTCACATGTATATCACAATTTGTGGCACTTCTCAATTCAGACTAGCCACATTTCAAGGTTTCAACAGCCACCCGTGGCTGGTGGCCATGGTACTGGATGGTGCAGCTCTAGAACCCAAGACCTCAAACCTCCACAGCCACGTGCAACACGGAGCCACGGGAGCCGATGAGCAGGCTGGATTCCGTCCCACAGCAAACAGATACACTCACTCACATACACACACCCATGCAAGAAGCCCAGGAGGAAGGCTCTTTCCCATTCCAATTTCAGGTACCTGACCCTAAAATTTTTGCTATAAAAAATACTGGGGGTGGGCTTCCCTGGTGGTGCAGTGGTTGAGAGTCCGCCTGCCGATGCAGGGGACGTGGGTTCGTGCCCCGGTCCGGGAAGATCCCACATGCCGCGGAGCGGCTGGGCCCGTGAGCCATGGCCGCTGAGCCTACGCGTCCGGAGCCTGTGCTCCGCAACGGGAGAGGCCACAACAG
>NW_021703784.1:102517582-102551375 GCF_005190385.1 Monodon monoceros
AAAAAAAAAAAAAAAAAAAAAAAAAATACTCGGGGTGCTGTAAGAGACGGGTTACATATTTCTTCTGGGAGATAAGGCAGGGAATAGGCATTAGAGGAAAGATATAATTACATATTCTCTCTTTCATGTATGGCTTTTATCCCTCCTAGCTGGGCTCAACTTTACTACTTTTATTTAAGCTGGCACACATATATATATTTTGAAGCAGGCATTGTGCTAGGAAGCTTCTACGCACGAAATTCCTACGTAACCTTTCTTATAGGCCAGTAAAAAACTGACTCTGGACGCCAGGTTATTCAACCCCAGCGTCCCTAACCTCTCAGTAGTCCTTGAGCAGGCATCCAGACTCAATGAAAGGAAAACACAAAGCATTCTGGCTTAGAGAGAGGATCTGGTTCAACTCAGACTTCTTCTTCTTTTTTTATTTTTAATAAAAAAAATTTTTTTTAAGTCTTTATTGAATTTGTTGCAATACTGCTTCTGTTTTATGTTTGGTTTTTTGGCCCTGAGGCAGGTGGGATCTAGCCCCCAAACCAGGGATCGAACACGCACCCCTGCATTGGAAGGCGAAGTCTTAACCACTGGACCTCCAGGGATGTCCCCAACTCAGACTTCTAATTTCACTGTCCCGACCCCAGTCACTGGGCTGAGGCACTGGCACTACACTGGCTCCTTTAGGGTAAGCTCTGGCCTTATTCCTTCCTACAACTTTCTTAGCACATGAACAGTAATTTAAGAGAGAACTGTAAACAAAATTACTTTACAGGTTTATACTAGTATAATAGTTACCACTCTTTTGTTGCAACAATTTTGGCTCCATTTTGTTCCGATGAATATCTATTACAAGGCAATATTTCAAATCCACTGTCGGTTGCAAACATTCGCAAGTAAATAAATACCTAAAACAGAAAAAAAAAAGTGACACCTACTTTACATTATTTATCTTGCTAGACTTCCTCAGAATTATAAAAGCAAACCACCACCAACAATGAAAAAATTTAAGATTAAGTAACAAATTTTGTTATTTTAAAATTTCCCATACTTGTGTACCTGGTGACTTGGCTATGTTACTCTAAAAGTTCACAGTAAGTTTCCCTTCTGGATGACAGAGTTTTCTCTATGGATAATCACACAAGTTATCTGATGTGTTATTAGGTCTTCATATTGATTAGTTTTATGAAAATTTCATTTAAAATTTCAGTGTTCCCTACAATTTAGGCTCATGCAAACAGATAAACAGTACTAATTTGGTTAATGAGCTCACGTGCTCCTTGAACAATCTCTCCTGCGTTTTGCTCTTGTTGAGAAAATAGTGCCGCGCCCACTCTCCTGAGGTCAGACATTTGAAGGCTTTCTCCAAGTGCTCATCTTTCTTGAAACGTTCAATTACTTCCTTTAGTTCTTCTTGTCTTCCTTTAATAGGCCGAAATCTGAAAGAAATCAGAACAATAACTTTAGTTATCTTCCATCATCCTTGGGCCACTGCTTAAGAGACCTTGAGAAAAAAGTAACCTAAAAACAGCCAGACCTAACAGAAGAGTAATAATAAGTAATCTTGATGATTATTACTAAAGTAATATTGATCACCAGGAGTTATAATTTCTCTTTCTTCAAACTATACTTTAATATTTTTATTTCAGTTAGCTCATTAACTGAGAGGTGACCAGGTGATTCAAATGAAAGCTGTCTGATTCAGGCTTTTATAACTAGTCATCTACTTTGGGAGGTACAAAACAATAGATCTAGAATAGAGCTCATCTAATTGAGTTAGAATGACAAGAATTTTTTAAAACATGCAGAATCAAGCCAGAAGAGTGCAAGGCAATAAGCTTCAGAAGAAGGATGAAGCAAACAAAATCATGCCATAAACAAAAACATCCTCTATGTACATAGTTAGAAAAACCCCAAACTAAGCATCCCAACAGGTCTTGAAACACACCTTGATGTTCCAACATCCATGTCAAATTAATCTTTGATAACTGCGTTCAGAGAACAAAAAGTGTGCAAAAGTACAACTCTAGCGGTGATACTGTTGTGGTGGTGATGGAAGGAAAAACTGTTGGGGTAGAATTTTAGAAGGCTTCCATGTAAAATCAGCTATAATGACTACAGAATATCACATGGCTATGCACATATTAACACATGATACAATCATGGCCCAAGTAAAACTTAAGTTGTACTCATTTTGAAGCTATGTTCTCAATAAAACATGTAATATGGTTAAAGGTACTTGGATCTTAATTCCAAAATTTCTTCTCATGTCGATTTCATTTGGTCTACTTTCCAAAATAAGGTTAGGTTTTTTTAAAATTAACATCCAGCAAAACAAGGAATTACAGACTGTTCTTCAAATAAAACACATTAAGAAAAAAATATTAGTGTCTCAGGAGAAAAACTATTTGAACTATGAATCTTGCTCTAGCATCTAAAACTGCACATCGCAGACACCTGAGAATTCTAAACTGAGATAACATCTAGCATAGACTCCAGCAAAGGAAGCATTCAAGCAGTATTTTGTTTTCCAAATAAGCTATCACAAATGTATTCATCACATTTCAGTAAGATTTTAAGCCACAATATTTCACCAAGGCTTATTTATTAGGTGCTGTGTACACATGTGCTATGGTGGAAAATGTAAGCTAGAAGACATGGCTACTGTTCTTGAAGGTAAAATTTTGCTGGGACCGAAAGCCATATGCATGCATCAAACAGATAAGCAAGGCATCAATATGCAAGTGCATGTTCATGTGGTACAAACAACACTGCAGCAGCACTCTGAAGTATGGAAATTATAACTAAGGTGTGAGGTTTGTTTGGGAAGGGGGCAGTTTGGAGTTGACTTTGATATGGGCCGTGAGGAAAGTGGTGAATTTAGATTTCTAAAGAAAAAGCAGAATATTACTATAGGCAGGAAGGAAAATCAAAAGAAGGAAAACAAAGTGAGAGAAATTCTAAGCAGAGGATCTTAAGGCTTGATTCAGAGATGACAGGAGCTGAGGGAGTCAGCTGGCGAGTAACAGTAAAGGAGAGTTCTAAAACGAGGAAGAGGGGAGACATGAGGAACAGGACAGTAACACAATTTACTAGGCAGGATCTCTAGAGGCCTTCAGATGTGTGAGCATGCTGACACCTCTAGGAGCTTACTAGCTGCAGACTCCAGTTTCAGTAAGCTCTTAACACTACTAATAGAACAATCTGAAGGAGTTCTAGAGACATCATATGAAGAAATGGACAATGCCCTGTTTTATTTCCCGTTTCAATCAGTTAGCACACCAGCCCTCACAGACAGACGAGTGGAAGTCCTTTAGACAATTCCGAATGTCTTTAATTAGGCTGTCAGACTATGGTATCAGAGAACCACTAACATAAAGATTTGCAGAACTGTGAAAGTATCCAAACGTCCATACAGTTATAAGATTAAACTACTTACTTGCAGCCATCATTAAGTGATTTCATCAAGATTGGGTTTCTCTAAGAAACCCAGTCTAAATCCTTCTGGCTGCAACCCTACACCACGGGGTTATTTGCAAATGAAGGACAGATAAGACCACCAAGCAGCTGTTAGCTAAGGCACACCACTCCAGGCAATACAAAGTGATGGGAAACAGATAACCGGAGTTTTACGCAGTAAACAGAAAAGCAGTAGTTCACTTTGAGCAAATACAATGAATAATCCATGATGTTAAGTGATGGACAGGGCTGCAAACGACAGGAGCCAAGCAATCTTTACATGTTCAACGTGGGACTGACCAACGGTGCCACTTGTAAAGTAAATGCATGGCTCGACACATTAGAGAGCAAGAGGCAGGACTAAGTTCACCTGAAGATCTTAAGAACATGGCAGAAAGTAAGTTACAGACCTGGAATGGACACTGGCTATTCCTGACAGGTTTTACGTGTGCTCTCCGCTCCCTGAAACTTCCTATCTAAAAATACCTTTCAGCTATCCTTTTGTTTACTCTTTGTTCATGATGCCAAACAATTTATATGCTAAAACCAACACAAAATAATCAACTCTTAAGTTAATAATATTCTGCCTTCCACATATCCTGGGACTTTTATTTCTGCTTTCCTGCCTTCTACTGCCTCAAACACAAACCCCCAAAACTGTCCCTTGTTGCCCACTAAGCAAGAACCTCTACTTTACTTAAAATGTAATTTACTGTCAAAACTTACTGTCACAGTTGGCTGCTATAGGCGTGAAATGATAGTGAGGCAAAGGAGGAAGAAAATGGTTCTGGGTGCAGATGGGAAGGGGAAGAGACAGTTGTTTTCGATAACCCTATAGAAGAACATCAAAATCACCTGGCTGACAGTTCCAGTCAAATCCCATTGTAACAAAAACTGCGGGGAAATAAAAATTATTTAATAACATAAGATTGTTACAACTATTAGGGCCAGAGCAAAAGGCACTGAGGACCTTAGAAAAAATTAATTTTCTATTACTGAATAGAAAAACACGCTCTGTCCTCTCCTTAACCACAATCACTCTAAATCTCCCGTACGAACTGCACAAAGCTATCCTTACGCCATGACTCCTAAAGCTAGGAGAGAATTTAGATTATCTAAAAATTATCTCTTGTTCCATAAATGAGGAAAATAAGGCCCAATGAGGGCTAACTGCTGGAAGGACTGGGACTGTTACCCAGGCCTTTCTCGGCCCCGCTCTTATCTGAACCACGAGAGCCCTCTTGTGTCGTTCTGTCATGAGAACAGGGTCTGACTTGTATTCACCGCTGCGTGCCAGCACTGAGCTTGGCCAGAGACAGCGCTGACTGGTACCCTGACAGCACCATGAAAGGGGTGGAAACAAATTGACTATTTGGGGGTGGGTGGGCTGGGGTGGGCTGGGATGGCAGGGGAGGCAAGAGAAACAGGTATTCGGCATTTCCACATCAACGTGCCCCTCTTCCCTCTTAATATTTAACATTTGCAACTTTAAATAAACCAAACATTTATTTTTCTCTTTCCACACCTCTCTGATCAATGGCTGGTATAAGAAATTTTAAAATATGTCATTTACAATTGTTTACTACTAAAAGGGGCAGAAAAAAACATATGAATTCACACTCCCACACACCTGTTCCCCACTCTTTCCAGAGACTGACTTCCCAGGTTTTCTTGCTATTTGGTTTTTCTGTTTCCAAACCCAAGAGACCACTGTGGCAATGAAGAAAAGTTGCAGATTTGTATTAGCTGCACTACCGTGCCCTTCCATTAGCATGTACAACCAAGAGCTACTGGAGGGAGGGGAAAGAGGAGGGGGGACAGAAAAAAGGGAGCAAGGGAAGGAGGGAGGAAGAGAGAGAAAAATGCTCAAATATTTAAGATATAAAATAAAACCATGAGTCAACATCGTGAACACATTTCCCCCTTGAAGACAGATTAACTGCGAACTGACAGTTCGTAGATGCCGAGTGGAGGAGTCATGCTAGGACCACAGCTCTTCATTCCTTCTTGACCTGAAAATAAACAGCAACCAGAAACATACCTGGCTGAGTCCTGCAATCAGTGCTCAGCTAATCCCATGGAGTGACTCCTGATTTTTGGAAGATTTCTCTTAAAATTACCCTGTTATGGAGTACAAGTCGTTTTTTAAATACAGCTATTACTAAGACCAAACTAGTTTAAAAGGTTTGCAAAATGTTCTAAAAATCGTGTTTATGCTGACACCTCCAATTACTTAACATAAAAGAACATTTATAAAGGCTGAAACAGGTTAGTTTGTATCTTATTACTGTTTGTAATGCTCTCTACCTACCTCACAGGGTTGTTGTGAGAAAAACTGTCAGATTTTGAAAAATGCCTTGAGCTCCTCGAAGGAAAGGCGCTATATAAATGCAAAAACAAACAACAACAATAAAAAACTATTTGTATAATTTGTACTTGTAATTTCTAAACAGACTTACAATATTGGTTGTAGCAGAAATCCCTAAAATGCTGTGATACTCAAGAACTTTATGAAGACACGGGTCGGCCTAGCATGATAACAAAGTCCAGGAAGCTAAAACGCTTTCCTTCCCACATAACATCATTTTACCCTTGATTATATTAAGTTAGAAGGTCGAAAAGTTTCTTTATGCTTTCTAGTCAAGCACTTGATATTCAAGAGGCATTTAAAGTGATTTATAAATTCATATTCAACAGTGGATACGAATAATCAAATATATAAATAAGGAAAATAAAAATTAGATGGTTACAGTAGTGGAAGGATGAGTAAGGACTACACAGGCTGAAGTCTGTGCCCTGAGAGGACTCTTCCCATTTCTTTACAATGTGATGTCCCCCAACTCCTCAGGATACCATGAAATCGCTGGTCACGCAGCCCGAACGAGGGCGCATTACTGAAAGCATCCATTCCTGCTTCGCTACATTCATCTCTCCACTAGCTTTTTAAAAAAAATTAGAGGTATTACTAACAACTCTGTTCTCTGGTTAAAAGGAAGAACTTAAGTTTCATAACTGACAAAAGTCAACTAAATTGAAACATTTCCCAATAAATTGAAATTAATATTTTATTTATGCTTTTTCTAGGCATTCATGCCACAACTCTGACTGCCTTCTTAGTAAATACAGGGATATGTTAAGAGTAAAAACATAGGCAATTCATAATATAGCCAAATAATTAAATATCTACTGTTTCTGAACAGTATTCCTGAAGGTACAACTGAAATAAGTAGAGAGGAGGAGGGCATAAAAAAAGAGAAACTAAGTTCAAATCACAGATGTATAAACATGAGAACAAAGAGACCACTTATATAAGTAACAGGCGGACAGTTTGGAGAATTAAAACCCAAAGCTCCAATCACGTCCTCCAGTCACTTCTTTTGCACCCCAAAGAAAGAGGAGTCCACAAAAAGCTAATAATTTAAGAAATATTTATGGTTATTCAAATAAAGCACTATAGATTTTCTGTATTGTCTATAAAATATCTTTGAAAATGGGGTAAGTGACATTCTGGTAAATTCTTGCTCAGAAGATAAAGAACTATAAGTGATAATTTTCAAATAAATCCACTAAGTTTAATGAAAATGTATATACCTTTCATTAAGATTAACAAGCTTCATTAATAAAAATTCTGTATATTCCCCAAACGTCAGCTTACGAGAGTCTGTTAAAATACCTCTGGAATGAATGCCTCTGCTGAAAGGCGGAGAGCACACCTTGCTTTGACACAGCAACATCAACTGCTCAACCGCACTGGCCTAAGTGCCGACACTGTTACAAAGCCAGCGTAGTCTAACCAGGGAGCAGTAGCATTATCTACACCATGAACGGCTATTTTAGGAAGTGTCTGAGTAGGATTAAATGTTGCACTGGAAAATATGAATTTAGAGGTACCTGGATATGGTAAGGTCTTAAGTTTTAACAATATCTGTGTGGTAAACCTAAACTTGACATTTTAGGATTACATGTTTTAAAGTGAGCCCTAGAAAACGACTGATAAGGAACTTTCTATCCATTTAGCACATCGGGACAAAGCTCAGTAGGCTAGACGGTTTAAGACCTTGCTTCCCAACTGTAATTCGGAGCACGTTAGAAATGGAGACTCTCAGGCCCCACCTCACAGTTATTGAATCAGAACCTGCATCTTAACAAGATTCCCCAAGTGACTCATATGTAAACTAATTAAAAGAAGCAGTTGTCAAGGAGGACTTTTTAGAAAACATGAGTTATTTACTGTCGCAGAACCCAGTAACAGGTAACTCTTCACCCTCTGGAATAGTCAAAGCGTGGGGGCTTCTGAATACATGGAGTTCTTTCCCAAGCCACTACAACTTTTGTTGTAATTTTGATGGAAAACTTTTAAAAATGGTTTATTTGCTTCCATGTTTCAGTATACAAGGCATAACGAACAGAATCTGTTTCAATGATGACTCCAGGCCGTAATTATGGGCCTTTGTGTAATATTCTGAATGCCACTAGACTGTTGTGTGAAACAGTGAATCACATTTCTTACCTCGGAGAAAAAAAGGCTAACAGGTGAGTTAAATACTATTAGGACCCTAATAGTAGGAGAATGAGCCCTGGTCTCTTGGGTTCACTGGGAAATAGGGGATGTGGGCTTAAAATAATGCAAACTAGATTTTTAGTTGGACACTACGGCATCCAATTCTGCTGATTTTCCAGAGAACAGCCATCCATTTGCCTATGTAGAAAATTTAAGTATGTGCCCCTCTGACGGCAGGGAACTATTTAAATAATCTCTCAAGTCCATCCCAACTTTCACTTCGTTTTAGTAAGTAAAGATATATGATGACAGGAAATTACATGAAAATACCAAAGGCACATTTTAACCTGAATTACTTCTTTTGGGATTTAGACTATAATTGATAAATGAATTATCTTGTTTTAATTCTAGCAAGGGACAGAATTAATATAGGAAAAAACAGACACACAATTTTCCTCTAATCACCTGCCCCCAATTAATTACTGGTGACCACCCCTGTGGTGATCAAGCGCCTCTAGGGCAGTCACTGACACTGCAGCTACGGTAAGAATGAACAGTGGTCCAGAACCTGTTCCACGTTCTAAATCCCTGATGTTAGGCTTTTCTATCACTCGAAAGCCTTTGCCATGGAAGTTAAGAGGCAACACAAAGTTGTAACGTTCTGATTTAGTGCTTGGCGGCAGTTAATTATGAAATTACCTAAAGGCCTTTTTGGGAGCGAGATGATGTTTAAGAGAATTAGAATAAAGAAATTTAAAGGGTCACAGATTTCAAGAGCTATGTAGTATTTTATATAGATGGCATTTGATACTCAATAAAGTGGTTACACATCTATTTTCTTACCTGCATACTGAATATAACCATGTCTTTAAAAATATTCACTCTAACTTATAATGACTAGCTGAGTCTCAAAGATAAAACATAATGGCAAAAATGGGATAGGGAGGGTGGGAGGGAGGGAGATGCAAGAGGGAAGAGATATGGGAACATATGTATATGTATAGCTGATTCATTTTGTTATAAAGCAGAAACTAACACACCATTGTAAAGCAATTATACTCCAATAAAGATGTTAAAAAAAACATAATGGTAAAATTCCCTATATACAGTGGAAAGTATTTGAAAGAATAAAAGTTTGTAATAAAATCATGAAAAAAACTGATGCAACCTAATTTAGGTAGAAAAAAAATCATACACATTTTCAAGGTTTTACAGGATGCATATTTCTTTCAGGTAATTCTCATCAACATTTAAAACAGAATATGGAGATGCCTCTCCAACTCTGTATTTTAATAGAAGTATCCCAAGATAAAATAAGAACACAGAATTAAAACTGACAACTCATGGAAGCTTATGTTGCTTTTCTTGACTCACACATGGAAAATCCTCCTGCAGCAAAATCTTTCCTTTAATGTCATTTTAAATTTTGACTGAAAGTAAAATTAGCCATCTATTTTCTTAAGTTCAACAATATCATCTGTTCCACTCAGGATAAAGACAAAATTACCTAGTATTCATTTTGTGTGTTTGAAAACCTAAATAGGGATCAAGAACCAAACTGGTTGCTAAGTCATCATTTTCACAGAGTTCCTTGGCAGACATTCCAGAAGATGGTACATATCGACTCTGTCCTTCGAATCCTGAATTACCATTACCTGTGAGAAGAAAAAAGAAGAAAAATTAACTCGCACTGAGTACTACTTAAATCTACCTTAAAAACCTTTAGCTTCACTGCCCATTCAAGTTAGTAATTAAGAATTGAAATTGCTTATTTCTATCAGTTTTACTAATTAAGAATTGAGTACCCTTTGCAAAAACAGAAAACCAAATGCAGTAAATTAACCGAGTTATTGAGAGCATTTTTGTTAGATAATATTATCAGGTTTCCCAAGAACGGGGTCTGGATAGTTGTGAGAATCTGACTCAGATGCCTTACTTGCGTCTCCAAGGAAGAGTTGAGACACAGGAGATGGGCAGATGTTCATCACAGTAGCAAGACAGCACAAAGGGCCGCTACAGACAGGGCTGGCATGAGAAGGAAACAAGAGGAACACGAGATACCCTCTGCAGTAAGCGCCAGAAGGCTAAATCTCAGGAACCAAAACGGAGCCTCCAGGCATTACCTTCCACTTCCTGCTTGTGGGCAGACGTGTGATTATCATCCCCACTTTGCTGGCAACTCAGGCCCAGAGGTTAAGAAACTTGCCTGTGATTACACAGCCAGGCAGGAGAAGAGGGGAGAGAAGTAGAGAGAGTCTGACAGGCCTATTTCTAACACCTGTTTGAACCAGATTTTGAAGGAACGGATAAAAATAGGGAAGTGACTGAAAAAGATAACTGAAGGAACTGGGTTTAACTGTGGAAGGAAAACAATGTAAAGAGAGGAAAGCAAGGCCAAATTTGTATGGATGAAGTTTCATCAGTGCTGATTCACGTTTGATGTATACGTCACTGAGGGTCTTCGTGGAGTCAGCACATGCAATTACAGAGGATACCAGCAGTATAACTTTAAGCCTCTCAAAATTAAGAGGTGGAAGAATGAGTGACAAAGTGAGACGTCTAACCTTTTCACCCACTGTTCCAATAAAGAAATAAACACTTACATGTCTAAGTCCCTGCCAAAGGGTCAGTATATGATTTTGAATCAAATTATTTGCATGTAGGTATGTATAAAACTATCAAAGTTGTTATATTTTCTATACCAGCTTTATTAACACTTAATTCACATACCATACAGTTCACCCATTTAAAGTGTACAATTCAATGGTTTTAAGTATATTCACAGAATTGTGTAACCATCACCACAATCAATTCTGGCACATGTTCATCCCCCCAAAAGAAACTTCATACCTACTGGAAGTTATTATCCATTTCTCCCTCCCCCACAGACCCTGGCAACCACTAATCTACTCTGTTTCTAGGGATTTGCCTAGTCTGAAAATTTCATATAGATGGAATCATACGTGTTTTTTTGTGACTGGCTTCTTTCAATTAGCATGTTTTCAAGGTTCATCCACGTTGTACCATGCAGCAGTACTTCATTCCTTATTATGGCCAAATAATATTCCACTGTGTGGATAGACCACATTTGGCTGCACCATTTTATGTTCCCAAAAAATAGTGTATGTAAATTCTCCACATCATCACCAACACTTGTTACTATTTGTCCTTTTGATTTCAGACATTCTAGTGATTGTGAAGTGGTGGTTTTGATTTGATTTTCTCTGATGACTAATGATTTTGAGCATCTTTTCATGTATTGGCCATTTGTCTATCTCTGGAGAAATGTGTCTATTCAGATCCCTTGCGCATTTAAAAATGGGAGTTTTGTGTTTTTTTTTTTGCGCTACGCGGGCCTCTCACTGTTGTGGCCTCTCCCGTTGCGGAGCACAGGCTCCGGACGCGCAGGCTAAGCGGCCATGGCTCACGGGCCCAGCCGCTCCGCGGCATGTGGGATCTTCCCAGACCGGGGCATGAACCCGTGTCCCCTGCATCGGCAGGCGGACTCTCAACCACTGTGCCCTGCACCAGGGAAGCCCTGGAGTTTGTCTTTTATTACTGACTTGTAAAGAGTTCTTTATTCTGGATACTAGTTCTTTATCAGATATGTGATTTGAAAATATTTTCTCCTGTTCTGTAAGCTGTCTTTCCACGTTCTTGATGGTAACGCTTAAAGTTTGCAACTTTGGTAAATTTCATGTACTTTTTTTTTTCTTCTGTTCCCTGTGCTTTTAGTGTCATATCCAAGAAACCACTGCCTAATCCAAAGTTATGAAAATTTATGCGTATGTTTTCTTCTGGAGAGTTTTATAAGCTTTTAATTTAGGTCTTTGATCCATTTTGAGGTGTTTTTTTTTGCGGTACGCGGGCATCTCACTGTTGTGGTCTCTCCCGTTGTGGAGCACAGGCTCCGGACGCGCAGGCTCAGCGGCCATGACTCATGGGCCCAGCCGCGCTGCGGCATGTGGGATCTTCCCGGACCGGGGCACGAACCCGTGTCCCCTGCATCGGCAGGCGGACTGTCAACCACTGCGCCACCAGGGAAGCCCCATTTTGAGTTTTTTACATACAGTGTGAGGTCGGATCCAATTTCATTCTTTTGCATGTGGATATACAGTTTTGCCAACCCCAACTGTTGAAAAGACTATTCTTTCCTCAATTTTATTGGCACTTTTGTCAAAAATCAGTTGACTACAAACATGAGGGTTCTTTCTGGATTCTCAATTCTATTCCACGTATATCTACCCACATGCAAGTATAAGACTGTCTTGATTACTGCAGCTTTGTAGTAAGCTTTGGAACCGAGAAGTATAAACCTTCCACATTGTTCTTTTTCAAGACTGTTTTAGCTATTCTGGATCCCCTGAATTTCCATAAGAATTTTAGGATCAGCCTGTCAATTTCTGCAAAGAAGCCAGCTGAGATTTTGATAGGGACTACATTCAATAGGCAGGTCATTTGGGGAGTATTACCATCTTAACGATATTAAGTTGTCTAATCAATGAACATGGGATGTCTTTCCATTTATTTATTTTTCTTTCCATTTATGTATTTTTTATTTATTTTTGGCTGTGTTGGGTCTCCGTTACTGCACGAGGGCTTTCTCTAGCTGCGGCAGCGGGGGCTACTCTTCGCTGCGGTGCGTGGGCTTCTCATTGCGGTGGCTTCTCTTGTCGCGGAGCACTGGCTCTAGGCGCGTGGGCTTCAGTAGTTGTGGCTCACGGGCTCTGGAGCGCAGGCTCAGTAGTTGTGGCACAAGGGCTCAGTTTCTCCGCAGCATGTGCGATCTTCCCAGACCAGGGCTCGAACCCATGTCCCCTGCATTGGCAGACAGATTCTTAACCACTGTGCCACCAGGGAAGCCCTTTCCATTTGTTTAGATCTTCTTTTAATTTCTTTCAACAATGTTTTATCATTTTCAGAGTTTAAGTTTTATACTTTATTGTTAAATTTGTTGCTAAATATTTTTTCTTTTTGATGCCCTGTAAACGAAATTGTTAATTTCATTTTTGGATTGTTTACTGAAAGTGCATAGATATACAATTGATTTTTGTATACTTGTATCCTCCAACCTTACTGAACTCATTTATTCTAATATTTTAGTGGATTCCTTAGGATTTTCTATATACACAATCATGTCACCTGCAAATATTGTTTTACTACTTCTTTTCCAATTTGGATGCCTCTAAGTTCATTTTCTCACCTAATGGTTGTAATCAGAACTTCTAGTACAATGCTGAATAGAAGTGGTGAGAACAAATATAGTTCTGTCTTGTTCCTGATCTTAGGGGAAACCATTCACCATTAAATATGACATTAAGCTTTATCAGGTTGAAGAATTCCCTTCTGTTCCTAGTTTGCTGTTTTTATCCTGAAAGGGTGTTGGATTTTGTCAAGTGCTTTTTCTGCATCTATTGGGATGACAGTATGGTTTTTGTCCTTGATTGTACTCATATGGTATCATATCAATTGCTTCTCAGATATTAAACCAAACTTGCATTCCTGGGATAAATCCCACTTGGGCATGCTATAGAATTCTTTTCATCTGTTGCTGGATTTGGTTGGCTAGTATTTTATTGAGGATTTTTGCATCTATATTTATTAGAGATATTGGTCTATAGGTCTTCTTCTCTTATGATGTCTTTGGTTTTGGTAGCAGGATAATATTGGCCTTTTCTTTGTAGGTAGTGTTTTTTTTGCTTTGTTTTTAAAGCTACTAATTCAATCTTTTTTACTTGCTATAGGTTTATTCAGATTTTGTATAAATAAGATTTATTAAATCGGTTTCAGTAATTTATTACTTTCTAGAAATTTGTTCACTTAATCTAAGTTACTTAACTTCTTGGTATACAGTTGTCCATAGTATTCTGTTACAATCCTTTTTATTTTTCTAAGGCAGTCTAGTAATGTCTCCTCTTTCCAGGTTGATTCTTGAGTCTTTCTTTCCTAATCAGTCTTGCTTAAGGGTTTGCCAGTTCTTGTTGATCTTTTCAAAGAACCAACTTTTTAGCTTTGCTGATTTTCTCTATTCTCTTTCTATTCTCTATTTTGTTAATTTCTACTCTGTTATTTCCTTCCTTCTGCTTACTTTGGGCTTAGTTTGCTCTCTCTCTCTTTTTCTGGTGTTTTAAGGTGAAAGGTTATTGATTGAGATCTTTCTTCATTTCCCTTTTGATTTTGTCTTTAACCCACTGGTTATTCAGGAGTGAGTTAATTTCCACATATTTGTGTTTCCCAAATTTCTGTTATTCATTTCTAATTTTACTCCATTGTGGTCGGAACATATATTGTATGATTTCAATCCTTTTACATTGATTGAGGGGCTTAAAGTATGGCCTAGTCTATGGTCCATTCTGAATAATGTTTCATGGCTCTTGAAAAGAATGTGTATTCTGCTGTGTTCTATAGATGTCTGTTAGGAAGAGTTGGTATAGGACTATTTGAGTCTTCTTTCCTTCTTGATTTTCTGCTTAGCTGTTCTATCCATTATTGGAAGTGGGGAACTGAAGTCTCCAAATTATTGTTGAATTATCTAAGATTTCTCCCTTCAATTTTGTGAATTTTTGCTTCATGTACTCTGCGGCTCTGATGTTAGGTGAAGTCGTTGCAGTTTATCTAAGGTGATGCAATGCTTTGTTTCTCTTCATCATTGGCTCTATTTTTGCACCATTTGTGCCCAATAATATTCAATGTGATGCTGTTCATCTTCACACTCTCTGGGTTTTTCCAACCCATCCGTCCAAATCTGTCTACACTTGGCGAAGTGTAGCTCATGTAATGGTCATTTTCAAAATTCTTATGTACCTCCAACAACCAAACTAATTAAGACCTTTTTGCACTGATGTCCAAAAAGGAGGCCAACAGCAATTTGGAAAAAAAAAAAAAAAAAAGATTTAAGAGATGCCTAATTTACTGACCAGAGCCAATACCACTGCCATAATCACTACATTTCTCAGTTCCTTCAGGTTCCCACCACACGCTAAGGGGGTGAGGAGGTGTCCAGGTAGAGGCAAACCCATCAGTCTTGGGCTCTCTCCTTACCCCTATCCCAAGCAGGGATATCGTCTAGTTTATTTGGTTTGTTTGTTTTTTGGTTTTTTAAACAGAAACAGTGACCTGATCTGATATGGAAAAGTTAAGGGCAGCCTGGGCCCAGTGAATAGCATAGACCCATAAAAGGTAAGAAGGAAATGAGATCAGAACTGGTGCACTCTATCTGAAACTGTAGCAAATGCCAGGCTAATCAATCCAAATCTACCGGAAGTAGGCCAATTCCAACACAAACTAAGGCTATTTAGTTGTGGCTAAATTAACCTTAGGAAAAGAAGAAATATAAAAAGTTGTCTGGGACTTCCCTGGTGGTCCAGTGGTTAGGACTCCGCGCTCTCACCGCCAAGGGAGCGGGTTCAATCCCTGATCGGGGAACTAAGATCCTGCAAGCCGCATGGTGCAAAGAAAGGAAGGAAGGAAGGAAGGAAGGAAGGAAGGAAGGAAGGAAGAAAAAGTTGTCCTTAACATGGCCATCTAATTTTGGACAATATTTATATAGCTGCCTACTTAGCTTACACTTATCCTGGGGCATTTTACTACTCTTAAAAGAACTATGAAACATGTATCAAATCTACACTTTCTTGAACTCTCAGTAAGTAGAGGTAAAAAAGTAACTCATTATCAATACTTCTTCTCTGTTAGGATAAACTGTTCACCCTACATAAATAGAAGAAATGGCGACAATTTGAAAAGCTGCCCTAACTTCCACTTATCATGTAAATTAGGGTTGACTTTATCATTCATATTGCTCTGTAAGTTTTTAAAAAAATACATACTTAAACTTACATCAAATATAAAAAAACACAGTTTGAACTTAAAAGAAATTTAATAGCAGTACTTTAATATTTTTAATAGAACAAATAACCATTCAGTTATAAATTCTACAAAATATAAAGTTATGCATATAAAAACATTATATTAAGAATTAAACTTGAGTTGTATACAATGTTTGATGAGAATAAAAGTTGATATAACTTTGAAAGAGTAAAAAAACTATACTGTTAACTGTGAGAACATAAAAAAATTGTTTTGAAAACAACAGAGAACAGAATACACATTACAAAGTGGAAAGAATTACTGCCCCATATCACAATCAAAAGAGTGACAGTTGAAGTATGTACATACATCTGCTTGACCTCCTCTCGGCTGCGTTCTTGCCAGCCTTCACGGTGTCCTTTCCCGTGTGCTGTAATTTTGATTGATTCTGCTGATGGTCATTAGACAACTTGCCTCCATTTCTCCTGCCATTCAACACCATGTTCTTGGATTCTCCCAACCACTTCATACCCACAGACAGCCTGACCCAGGTGCATTTAGTCACTCTCTTCAAATAGCTTAGAGAATAATTTCAATGTTCTCTCCTAACAGAAACAAAACATGAAAAAACAAAACAAAATGGGGAGGTAAATACATAAAAGACCATATGCTACACAGACCCCTGAGACATTTTCAGAGTATTCAAAGTAACTTAGCAATTAGTGTTTCCGCTCTTCACAGACTACCTTGGCTCCCCCTCCATCCCACGTCACGCTGAGGTCTACGGTGCCCCCAGAATGAGGAGGGACTCGTTCTGCCTTGCTCATTGCTTGTGCTTTGAAGAGCGACGGGTAACTAGTAAGTACTCAATAAATATTTATCTCTTTCAGTTGCCAGTAGGAATCATCTTTGCTTCTTATTACCCTGATACCTAGGTATATAGCTCAATAACCTGCTCAAATTACACGTTTTGGTAACATTCTATTAACTCTGTGAGGAAACAAGGAAGTTCTCTCTTCTCTTCTGAGGAGCTGAAGAAAAGGCATCTCAGTTAAGCTTTGTCCACAACAGCTTTGTAACATCCTTTTGTTGCTGTTAGTCTGAAGTCAGGATTCAGGATATTTAAGGGACCAACATTCGAATATCAAAGTATTGCCCGTCATGAAATACCTGCCTTAGCATTCCTTTACGATGGCAACAAAAATTGAGATTATTGTATTTGCTAATATAGTGGTATCCCTCACTATCTGAATTTTAATTAGCTGAATTGGGAACAAAATGTCTTGGATAGTGAGAAATGTTTGTAATTTATAAGGACCTTCGGAAGTGAAGGTATAATAGATTACATGTGTTGGTAATGGAATGAGAAAGGATGTCCATGACATCACCTCATTACGGAATTATGCTTTAGTGTAAGTCAGACTAAAAAGGCTCTAGGATAAGAAAGTGTAAAAGCAGAACTTGAGAGCTAAAGGAACTCTAAGATTCTAGCATAACTCTTCCAATTTGCAGATGGAGCTGAGGCAGCACGCCCAATGCCACACAATCAGCCTGCAGCCGCAGCCAGAGGAGAACCAGGCGTTGCTGCCCAAGGGCCTCTCATCTCACCACACCAGACAGAGCTCATTTTCCCTCACTTTTTCCAAACACACAGAAAAGTACACATGATAAATTATTCTGAAGTACTCCCAGAAATGTACACCTGGAGATGCCTTTAATGAAGCCCAACACAAATACAAAATATTAATTTTTACTTGACCTCCAGTCTCTTTCATGTCACAGGAATTCTGTGTGAATTCACAGTGAGGTAAAATGTGGGTGAGAGCAACATGCTTAGGCAAAAACGTGAACAACAGCTGATCCATATTAAGGATACTTTTACAATTGTTCTCGAACATGTAATTTTCTCTTGGTTCCTTCACTATTAAAATTCAATTAGTATTCAACTTTTATTGTGCCTATCTTTTGATTCTTCTTGTAGGTTTCACTAAACCCAGAAAAATGCTGCTACTTAAATAATAGGAAAGGGCAAGTAAAATATTGATACATCAGTTCTAAGCTAAATATTTTTCAACTAATACTTTACCAAATTAAACAGAAGACCCCCTATTGATGATCAAATATCTTATATTTATACTTAGACAACCTGTCGTTTTGATTGGCTAATTCCTTCATGTTCCAGGAAGTCTTCCTTGACCCTCACTGCCAAATCCAGGTGGACACCCCTACTATAAAACTGGGTGAGGGACTTCCCTGGTGGCACAGTGGTTAAGAATCCACCTGCCAATGTAGGGGACACGGGTTCGAGCCCTGGTCCGGGAAGATCCCACATGCCGTGGAGCAACTAAGCCCGTGTGCCACAACTACTGAGCCTGTGCTCTAGAGCCTGCGTGCCACAACTACTGAAGCCCGTGTGCCAAGAGCCCGTGCTCCGCAACAAGAGAAGCCACCACAATGAGAAGCCTGTGCACCGCAACGAAGAGTAGCCCCCGCTCGCTGCATCTAGAGAAAGCCCATGTATAGCAACGAAGATCCAACACAGCCAAAAAAAAAAAAAACCTGGGCAAAAGCCCTTATGTCACCATATAGTGAAGGCCTGTCTGCCTCCTTAATGGACTGAGAGCTCCGGAGGTCAGGAACTTATTTTTCTTTTCTCTAGTACAGCACAAAGCAGATCAAAGGCACTCAACTTACGAAAGAATAAATAAATTAGGTTGTGGTCTAAACCACCTCAAAGGAGCTGCCACTTCTGTACTTTTTTTAAACTATAAATTATAACCTGACCTCTTCAAATTCTCTTCTTCCTCAAGATGCTCGTGCTGTCACAGGCGGCTGGAGCAGCTCTGGCACAGGCAAGACATGGCAGGAATCAGCCATCACCGCCATCAACCTCCCTACTACCTGCCATTATGCTTTCTGGTTCACCCCCGACTCTGCACCTCCAGAGAAAAAGAACAAGAAGGTGGTTAAGTGCTTTGGGTCCTTTAGGCAATTCATCTCAAGAACGCCCACATATAACATACAACTTATAGATAATGATGGAAGAATGTGTTTTTAAGACTCTGTGGAGCCCTAATACTCCTCAATGATTAACACATAAAATGTAACTATACGGAATAGAAAAGAGCAATGTGGCTTTAGACAGAATTAAGAGACAAAAGAAAGAGCAAGTCACCTCTCCAGAGAATCCTTAAGTCGCAACCAAGCTTCCTACTCAGAGATAAAAAGTGGAAAGCCTGGGAAGAGGCCCAGCAATCTGTGTTTTAATAAGCCCTCCAGGTGATTCTGACACTAGTTTTCCAGTGTCAGAACTATCGTTCTAAGTTACTTATTCATTCATTTGTTCGTCTGTTAGGGCAAAGAGCAAATACCAAAATTTTAAGAAGTATGGAATAAAAATTTTTAATTTGAGGAAATTATACCTATCAACCTAAGTTTTACCAAGAATTTGGAAAAGTTCACCAATAAATTATTTTAGTAGTATACTCCAGCTACTGTGTACTAGAACACAGAGTGGAACACAGACTGAGATCCACTCTAACTTACACATCAGTTCAATTAAATGTGGGTTAATGATCCAAAATGGAGCAAATTCCTAACCCCGGGTCTCATTTATATTGCAGTCAACTGATATTATTTTGTTTGAACTTAAGGTACCATAGCATAACAAGCACTGTCAATCACAAGACATGGCTGAATTTCACTAATATGAACACACTGTATGTTATGTCTGGATGTATCCTAGCAGAGGCACCAATACTCTCCACTCGTCCAGATAACAACCGCTATCATTAAGGCAAAAGACTTAAGCTCACAATGAATATTTTGTAAAAGCAGTTCTAGTAAAGCTATCAGAAATTGGGGGCTATTTATAAACTTTTAGCTCAAAACGAACATACACTCTACTCATCGTCAGGTCACTGTTTGTTCTGCCCTCGTGAGTGCAGGATCTGCTGTTGGCATGATCATTCCCGTAAGGCTATGAGCTGGAAGAACACTTACACATTAAAGGTGGAGACGGAATTTCACAAGCTAACACAAGTGGATATTTTAGGAGGAGAAACAGGAGCTGAAGACATTGGGTGGCTCCCCCAGAGCTCCCCCCTCCCAACAGAGCAAGGGTGCAGTCTCTCTGGCTTGGAACCCAGCTGGCTCACATGGAAACGCTACCATGGTCATGGCTTGGTGGACGTATCCGAGCTAACTGGCCACTGACTATATCTAGAAGTTAAAATTACCTCAAATTTATTCCAAAATTGGCAGAAAAACAATTTTCAAGAAAGGAGTACTGGCGACTCCTTAAATGGCCTAACAGCTACAAATCTTTCTCTGATCTGATTTCCCAATATAAAAATATCATGAGGGCTTCCCTGGTGGCGCCGTGGTTGAGAGTCTGCCTGCCGATGCAGGGGACACGGGTTCGTGCCCCCGTCCGGGAAGATCCCACATGCCGCGGAGAGGCTGGGCCCGTGAGCCATGGCCGCTGAGCCTGCGCGTCCGGAGCCTGTGCTCCCCAACGGGAAAGGCCGCAGCAGTGAGAGGCCCGCATACCGCAAAAAAAAAAAAAAAAAAAATCATGAAAATTATTAGACATCTACTACATTCCAGACACTATTCCAGGCACTGAGGATACAGCAAATGTTTCTCACCCTCACCTGTGCCTTATTCTAACGAAGAAAGCTCTGGGAAGCAACAAACGAACAAATAAATGCCAGCACCCTGGAGAAAATGAAGCGATTTCTAAGTGGTGGGAGTGTTTCAGGTGGAGCCAGGGCGGGCCTGGGGAAAAGCGGGGCAGCACTGAGGAGCGAGCACCAGGCAAAGAGCAAGTACGAAGCCGAGGGAGCAAAGCAGCTGGTGTGTCTGAGGACCAGCACAGAGCCCAGTGTGGCTGGAGCAGAGGAGGGGGTAAGAGGGGCAGGAGGAAGGCCAGAGGGCCTCCAAGCCCCTTCTGCGACTTGGGCACTAACTCCCAGGGAGAGAGCAGAGAAGTGACAGGAGTTAAGTGTTAAAGGCCCATGCTGGATGCTTGTCATGTGGCGAAGAGTTGGAATGCTTTTGAAAAAGCAGGTCTAATAAAGCGACTGACAATTTGGGGGGACGAGAGAGAAAGCAGTTAGAGACCACAGCAATCAATGAGAGGGAAAATAGATGCTGGTGGCTCGCAGCAGCAAAAGCGGTGAGAAGTGGTTCGTCTCAGGATCTTTTCTGAAGATTTTGCCGACACTGTGTGAAAGAGAGACAGCTCAGATGTGCTTGCAAGTGGAAGAATGGAATTAGCAGTTACGGAGGTGACAAAGACCACAGGGAGGTCGGGTTTTGGCAGGGGGTGGGGTGCAGGAGTTTGGTCATGTTTGAGATGCCTACTAGAGACCAAGCAGAGATGTTTAGGCAGCTGGATCTGGAGGACAGGCCCAGGCTGGATGTATAAACTTGGAGTCAGGAGACTAATGGGATTTCAAGCCATGGGGCAAGAGGAAATCACCTAGGAAGTAAGTAGAGATAAAAGAAGTCTAAGGACTGAGGGACACCCAAATATTTAGTGATCAAGATGAGGAAACAGCAGCTAAGGACACTAAAAGGAGCAACTAGTGAGGCAGGAGGAGAAGCAAAAGCAAACCAGGGCCCAGCGCTTCAGGAAGGAGTGACCCAGCTGGGCACAGGCTGCAGCTGCTCATAAGGCAAATCTCTGAGAGTTGAAAGTCATGACAGATGGGCCACTGTGAGCCTCTCTCAGAAACGACAGAGAACTTCTGAAATGGACATAAAGTCTCGAAACATGGGCTCACGGGGAAAGAATGAGATGGCAGAAAGGACTCTAAGGAATAATGAATAAAGAGAGTCCTAAGTTCTTGTTATTTGTTTCAAACAAGAGAAAAAGAGTCCAAATTTCAGGTGCCAGAAAAGATGAATGTAATATTCACAGGATGGGAGATGGTGGGAATAGGTTAATTTGAGACCAGCATGCCTTGAGAGAGTTTACAAGGATCTTTGTTTAAAAAAAAAAAAAAAAAGTTTTTAAACGAACAGATTAATGAGCTCTCTGGCCTGAAGTAATAAATCACCTGAGTATGCTGATGGACGGAATCCCTGAGGGTTCTGTGCAAGGCTTTGCCCCCTCTATTTTTATGAGTGTCCGCAAAAATGACACAACCAGGCTCTAAGGAAACGCAGCTGTGACTATGCTCTGGCATGGGCACACCTTGCACCCACCCCCAGGGACTACCTGAAATCAACAGGAAATCAACAGGAAAGGTTTCACTGGACCAATAGGTGGGGAAGGATGCACATACTTCAGATTCTAGTATCAAATGCACACAATTTATGACAACACAAAACGTGCTAGGAAACTGCTAAAATAAGGGTTGCATTTAAAGAGGAAAGTTTAATCACATTTTAATACCACAAAGGTAAAAAGCACACACACACATCATCATACAATCCAAATCACCAAGAGCAATGGCTGTCTTCAGGGGAATGCGATTAACATCAAGAAAAGATTTTTTCCCCAAAATGTTTACAGTGAACCTATTTATTTATAATTGGAAAAAACCCAAACAATCCGCTTCCCCCAATACTTGATATTCACGTTTCTAAAGAAACCACAGAGTTGTTCCATAGAAAAATGCGCTTGGTTTATGTAAAGTGCCCGCTCTATTCCCAGTGATGGACCCTCGACAAATGTCAACACTCTGTTAGCCTCCCACTGTCCCTTTATGGACACACACAAGGATCATAAACTCTTAGTGACTTTTGAGCTCAGCTGCTCACCTCCAATTTGAGAACTTTGGTTTCAATTCTTTTTCACTTAAAGCTTTTGGAAAGGAATTTTTTGTTGAATATCCTAAACACAAATCAGGATTTCAAAACATCTGTCAGAAAAATGAAAATATTGATTCTGAAAGACTACCGAGAATTTCAAAATAATTCCTGTGCCATTAGCAAGAACTCTAACCAGTTTACAAGCTGAACTTGTCTGCAGACAGTTTATCTTTGAGAAATTATCCATCGACATGGAAACAGTCCCCAAGTGGCTGAAAATGAAAAGATAACATATATTTTTAAAAAGCAGGGTCTAGCTTGCTAGAGCACTTTTGAAAATCTTTATTGAGAAAAAGCAGAACAAACATTTTTCAAGCGATTCAGTTACAATTTGCTAAGAAAACAATGCGATACACCAGTTAACAGTTTTATCTTTGGAGAAAAAGATTACAAGCAATTTTTTTAACTGTTACATGACATATTCTTCAAAAGGTTCAACTTTTCAAAATGAACATATATTACTTTGTAATAAAAAAATAAAGGTGTATATAAGGAAAATAAAACAGATTTCACAAAAATCCTTCTGCATCATCCGTATGTGTGTAAGTTAAAGCCAACTTCTAAAACTTTAAACACAGCAATTCAAATATCACACTTCTAGGTTGATGGGAACTGAAAAAATATCACTGAACTACTTCCACAAGTTTCTGATGCCTTTGCTTGTGGACTCTGATGCTCAAGTGTCACAATCCCCGACTCCCAGGGGCTTTATATTTAAAATAAGCACAAGAAAGACAAACACAAATGAAAAGCATGGAAATGAAAGAAAGCACTGTCCAAAGAAGAAACAACAAACACACACACAGCCCCCACCCCCACCCCAAAAGAGCAAAGAGCACAAGGTGGACCAGGGGTGAAACTACTCAGACTACTATCAGTTCCAACAACATCCCACTAGTTAAGTAAAAAACCAACTCCCCCTTCTAGGGCCTCATGTGTGCAGCCTATCTCACATGTGAAAATTACATGCAATAGCAAAAATAAAAGTATTCTGAAACTGTTAAGAACTACCATTAACAGAATTTACCTTACTTACCAAGGCCTACAGGTCCTGCATGATCCAGCCCTGCCAGTCTCACCCCTTGCTCCAGCTAATACTCCAGACACAGCCTAGCTTACGACCCTCTAGTGTGCAAGGCATCTTCCCACCACTGGCCTCTGCACTTGGGCTACTGCCAGCCTGCCCATCAGTCCCCACCTCCCACCCCTCCACCCAGGAGATTTGTCTGGGTACATGCTTGAATATTTCTCCTTCATGGTGTTTATCACAACTGTATTCACTTCTTTATGTAATTACTTGGTGACACTTGCCTTCCCCACTGCAGTATAAACGAGCTAAGGTACACTTCCATATCACTGGAACCTAGCACAAGGCCCAACATACCACAGGTCCATTCATATCATATCCCCCTTTCTAGTCTCAAACGTAACTGCTACACATAAGCCCCAGTGGGTATTAGTTTTCCCCCTCAAATCTAAAATTACAAAAGGACTCTATAATATATGTACCAAAGAATTCCATGTCAGTATTTATCAACGGTTATTCCAAATTCATCTGCAAATAACATATAGCCAAGGTTCCATGGAATCCTACAGTAATAATTCACACAATCAGACCAGTTGAAGAAGCCCTGAGAAGCCATCAGAAGCATCTGGGATCACTATTCCATTGTAATTCTGTAATGCAGTTTGACAGGGTAATTGCCCAGTTGCCAATTTCTTAGAAAGCTACCATGAATCCATGATCTCACCTATAACCTTAAAACTTGCTCCTATGAACACTGTCAGAAATAAATCTCATTTAAGAATTTAGATGACCTGTCAGAGTTCAACTACTCCTAGTGGTACGAAAGAAAAGTCTTGGGGATTTTTCTTCTTCTTAATTCAGCATTAAGCCCTTGTTGCTCTACAACTGGAGCCGTCATGCAGATTCAACGCTAATCGGGTATCTAGCACCAAACTCCAGAGCAAAGAATAGGTCTTTATACTTGTAAAATAATTACTAATGACATGCCATTATTAAAAGTATCATTTCTGCTTTCCTTTTCCAGCTTTTGTAGAGTCAAACTCATATGCGTTTTGCTTCAGCCAATTTAACAGCTTTCTCAAGTAGCCTCAGGTGGCAAAGCCCCAATCAGACCAGCAAGAGGATGGTGCCTGAAAAGAGCAGTCCCACCAATGCATAATAATGCTCCACCCACCCCCTTTTAGGATAAAATGATGGCTAGAGATAGCGTCACTAATCCTGCTAAGTTGGTTGCAATAACTTCTCTAAAGGAGGCTGGAAAATGGTCCCCAAAGATATCTATCAGGTCTTAATCTGAAACCTATGAATGTTAATTTATAAGGAAAGGGGTCTTTGGAGATATGAGTAAATTACAGATTTTGAGATGAAAGAGATTATCCAGGTGGGCCCAAAATGTCATCCCAAGTGCCCTTAAAAGGGAGAGGCAGAGGGAGATTGGACACCACACACACTTGAGAAGAAGAGGAAAAGAGTGGCGTGAGGTGGCCACAAGCAAAGGAATGCCACAGTCACCAGAAACTGGAAGAGGCAAAGAACAATGCTCTCTTAGAGCCTCTGGAGGGAGCCCTACCCATATCTTGATTTTGGTCCAGTGAAACTGATGGTGAACTTCCGGCCTCCAGAACTGTGAGAGAATACATGTCTGCTATTTTAAGCCACCAAGTCTGTGGTACTTTGTTACAGCACACACAGGAAACTAATACAGAGACCAGGAAAAAGGAAATCAAAGTAAAAATGCTTTCTAATTAGACTCCAGAAATACATAAAATTCCAACATGTCACAGGGAAAGAGATTTTAAGCACCTTTAAAAAGTTGTCTTAAATACACTTTAAAAAAAAGACATTTCCCCCTTCAACTGCACATATGAAACACGGCTACAGAGAGAGCTATATGGATTTTGAAGATAAAGCTGGTGTCTTAATTACATCTAATTACTCATGCACTGTTTAAGCACAGTTAACCAAGATCTTCCTTAGACGTAACATACTGAACATTATCATATTTACATATATGTTTACAATAAAAAAAAGAAAATCAGAACTATTAGGCTTTTTCATTTAGCAGACCATTTTAAACAGCAAAACAGCCACCACTGGTTAAGTCTATGATCAGACATTTGCAACACTTATACTTATTCAGCCACTGAACTACAGCTGAGCATGTGATAAACTCATTACAGAAAATACTGTTTCACAGTTCCTTATTTATGTACACCACACGTACACCAACACGTATCACAACAAAGGGTTTTATGTAAGAAAGATCTGTGTCTCCAATTGTCTCAGTAGGTATTTCTAAAATAAAGGTTTTAGCTGACGTGGTTGTTGAGGGGAATTCTGCCCCTAATCTCCTTAAAATCTCCTCCCCATCTCTCCGTGTCTGACCCATCCGCTTACCTCGTAGTGCCTATAAGTAAAATCAAGAACGCTTCCTTTGTTAGAGTAGTCTCTGAGACCCAAACAGCATTTTACTTTTCTAGAAACAGATGCCACCTAGTGTCAAGAGTCTGTAAGTACAGCCCACAGTTCCTGAGAGGCTATGAGGTAAGTAGAACAAAGGACAATTGATTCTTACTGGGCAAAAACAAGGGTGAGAAAAAACTTCCAAAAGGTGCTTCTTGGGCTGGGTCCTAAAGGCCAGGTGGCAGACCGTGCAAGGGGCAGCGCGCACAGTGGCTCAGGACGTGGATCGGGGTGGAGTCAAAGCATCGGTGCCGCCCTGGCTCCACTCACTGCTCTCCAGCAATGTGACCCTGGACAAGCCATTTAACCTCGCTAATGTCTCATTAGTAAAATGAAAAGAGGTTTGGCACAAGGATTAAATAAGCAGAAACTGCTAATACAATAAAGGTCTCCAACTGTCTCCTCTTTTCATGTAACTAAGAAACAAAGAAGATTTGATGATGTATTACTCACAAAACTTTAAACAATCAAGTAGAAATTTCCCCTCCATTCCTCATCCTACCGTAACTCTCACAGGAAAGAAAAAAAAAAAAAATCACATCACCTCATCCATTAAAAAAAGTACACATTTTCAACAGAATAAAAAAGGACCAGGGGTGCTAATTTATGATACAGAGTTGAGATCAGCTTTGCTTTTCCTACAGCTCCTGAAGAGAAGGAATGTGGCTTCTAGCAACAATGTATAGTTAAACATCACTGAATTAGCCTCACATGTCAACATTCAGAGGGACTGCAGATTTTGTTACAACAGAATATACCTTGTTGTGTATCTGATTAAATATTATCTTACTGTAACTCCATTTGTTAAAATAATTGCTCCTCCATTCACTTAGTGCTTCCTATATTAACTTTATCATTTGTCACGCCCTGTAAAGCAGGTACCTTTTTTTTTCTGGTTACACAGATGAAAGACTGGAGAATTTGCTCAACTGTACTCACAGAAAGGATCCCACTAGCTAAAAAGCATGTGATTGGCGGCAGAGAGACCAGTTAGAAAACTAAATGCAACGAAGAGTAGAAATGGATGGGAAGAGAGAGGAAAGCTCTGGTTTTTCAAATACGAGCTTGGCAAGACTTGGTGACAAATCAGACATAGGCGCTGAGGGACAGAAAGGAAGTCAAGTCAGAAATTTCTAGTTGGGATAGAAGTTTCAGTTGGGGAGACTGCAAGATTGCCATGAAGTGAGTTAGGGACTGCAGAAGGAACACATTTGCAGGAAAGATGAGAAAGTTTGGTTTGCTGAATTTGAGGATGGGGCACTACCCACGTGAAACTGTTGTAAGATGTTAAAACTCAGGAGATAAGTGACTGTGAAAAGAGTAACATTAACAGAGGACCTTACAATTCACCAAGCATTTCAACATTATCTTAATTCAAAAAATCACAGAATTTCAGAGCAAAAAGTCTTAGATTAAAAGAAACAGGCTCAGGGACACGTATTACCTGCCCAAAGTAATTCACTTCTTCTGACAAGATAGTATGCTACCAATATGTGAAACCAAAAAAAAAAAGATATTTTTGAGCTTTATCATGGTCAGTTAAATGAAAGGAAAAGGGGAGTGAAGAGAAAAGGGAATAAAATAAGCAAGAGACACATGCTGGCACCGTGAGAGTCAGAGAGGCCTTGCAAAGGAGCATTCCCCACTTACAGCGCCTGGGGCATGCCGCTCAATGCCTAGCACAGTGTCCAACACACAGCTAAGTAATGTCCGCTCAAGACGTGAGTGAAGAACTGAGTGCCATGGGGATGACAGAGAGGCACCTCTTAGCTCCAGTTCTCTGGGCACCATTTCACACTATTGCTCGTTACTATGATCCAAGAACTGTGCTAATAACTTCACATATATCATATCATTTACCCACATCACAGTCCCTTAACATATACAATATATTTTAAATATTCATTAACATATAATATTAAATTATACAACATAATTCATATAATAAAAACATTAAATATATACAATACTACTGTATACTACATATACAATACTACTATTATCACCCCCACTTTACAAAGGAGAGGAGGCCTTAGAGAATTAGAAAAAAAAATTAGCCAAGGTGGGGTTTAAAGACTGTACACTCTTGACACCATATAAGAAAGCAATATAATCCTGACTCAAATTCTTAAACATGCTTCGCCCCATACTTGAAGAGGAAGACCCTAGAACAAAAAGGGACATGGTTCCTGATTTTATGGAGCTCAGAGTATAGTGTGGGAAGAGAGACAATCAAATAAGCATGAAATAGTAAATTCTGGTAAGAGCTATAAAGGAAACAACTAGGATATCAGGAGAGAATAATATAGGAACAAACTTTAGACTGGATGATCAAGGAGGATAAATCAAAAGCATAAATACAGAAACAATCATCTTCTTTTTGGATCAGAAACACTCCTGGTATCTGTTTATATCCACCAAACAAATATTTTCTGAAGCAACTGGCTTTGTCTAAATCCTCCTCTGAATGAGGTCTGATTTTTGTTTCTTTTTTAACGGGAAGGGAGAAGCAGGTTTGTATATGGCCTCTCCGGCTCCAGACTCTACGGGCTCACTGGCTGAAGGATCAGCCCCCTTTACTCTTTAGCTGGGGGACCCATTTTCCTAAGAGTAGTTTGGTTTTCTTGCTAAAAATATATATCCCTTCATAACATGCAACATAAAGATTTTTTTTGAAAATAAAAATACTTTTCAGAGATCATATATTTCAACCTTGTTATAAAAATGAGACAGACAAAATGAATCATTCGGAAGACCTAGAATCAACTCAATCCAACATTTATCAAGAACCTACTGGGAGCCACCGGGCACTGTTCGTGGTGCTGGAATATTGGTTGTGTGCAGGGAACACTAGAGGGCGCACGAGAGTTTCAGCTTTCAGGAAAATCTACACGGGGCTACTAAGGAGTGGGGGACCTTGCAAAACCACACAGAAGCATGTGAAAACCAAGTATCTGATGAACAGAGCAGAAGAGTGCAGAATAGGAAGCAGAATGACCCTTCACTGAAGGGATCTTTTGCCTTAAAGCTGAGAGGCAATCCTAGTGTCATGAGAGATGTACTGACCCGGTGTTCCTATAAAGATGTGCAAGTTAGGTGTCTGTTGCACCCTAACACACATGACTGAGGGTTCACCAGCTTGGCAACCCTATGAGGTAGGCGAGACAGGTATTACCACTACAAATGAGATGGCTAAAGCTCAGAATGAAGTTGCCTTCCTGAAGTCAAACTGCTTTAAGTTGTAAGGCTGAGTCTAGAACCCTAGCATTCAGGCCTAAGTCTGGGGTTTACTTCAATATTTGAGTCACATGTCCATCACCCACAAACAAACAGGCTTTTCACTGGGGAATGCTTCCTAGCTCCACTTAACTTTTGTGTACTCTTATAATACAGAAAATAAGACATCTTGCAGAAATGCAACTGATAGGTAGGAGCCACAGAGATGTGGGAACCATATAGACCTTAAGAATTAGGCTTTTGGGACCCTAGTCTCCAAATTCTAAAACCCAAATGAATGTAAGCTGTATCATCAACTTAATATTTCAAAACAAGGAGAAAAGACTACATGGAATATACAGATGAACTATGTAAACCAATTGGAGAGATGGCAAAATATGACTAAATTCGCTCTTAGAAGTGAGAAGATGGGTGGCGATCAAGTGTAAAAGATAAAGTATAATTTAAAATTGGAAGTGATCTCAGAGATTAATGTTTAGTTATTTTACAGATGAAGAAACTAAGGCTTGGCCCTGTCAGTGTGTTACACAAATAAGGTGGAGCAGACTGGAACACAGACAGGTACTGATTCTTACTCCAGCGGACCTTCATCCAGCCCCAGAATTATACGTACAACTGTAGTTCTAATTATAATCAACCTTAGAAGATGGTGCAGTGTTTGACTCTGTCTCACACAGATACCAGCCAGCTTCAAATCTGGCTGGCAGACGTGGGAGCCAGAGGCAGCAAGTGACCAAAGTGGTCCAGTGGTCCTAGGAACCCTTTAATCTGATGGAAGGAAAATCATGAAGCAAGGCATAATTTACAGTATAAATGACTACGGAAATCAGTGACTTTTTTTTTTCCCTTTTGTGACAATATTTTAGAATTAATGCAAATGGTTCTGGTTCCATCACCAACTATGTAAAGATAATATATCCACTCTAACTTACTGCCTATGAGCAATATGGGGATCAAAAGGAAAGTGTTTTTTTGTTTTGTTTTTTTTTTTAGCTAGACATAAATGCTGATTTACAACAATAAGGTGATGAGTCTGTCATGCACAGATGGATTCTCTCTATTCCACACCTTTAAAATAGCAAAATCCTGTAATGCATGTAAAATAAGGTGTGCATGACTAAAATTTGGGGATGTGTCTGTTGAATAAAATAAGATATAGCTGTAAGTGAAAACTTACTTAGACTTTCTGTAATCTGACCAGGACAAACTGCAATCACATTAATAGAAAAACACAGGGTTAGATATTGGTCAGGCATGATGTTTCCTCTCAACCAGCACTTCTAATCTTCTAGGAAACACCAAATTACAGGGAAGAAAAGGGATTATTGTAAGAACTAAAGTAAAAACAGATTTGTAGAAGGTTTTTTTTTGGGGGGGGGCGGAATGTAGAGTTGGTAGAAAGAATTTAAAGGAAGTTGTGAAACCTTCCTAAGACCCGGGGTCCCCTGATTTGCTCGCTAGGACCCTTCCCCATTCAGCTTGTTAAATGAAACATTTAAAACCACAGGATTCAATTCAAAGATTTCAGAGTTGACAGTCTGTCCAAGAAAACAATTACTTTTCAAATCACTGTGTTCTAATGGTTAGAACTCCCTAATACTTGAAATTTAAAGTGCATTGGCTAGTTTTATCCTGTAATAAATTTAAGTTTGTGCTTTTTATTGCAATTAAAACCATTTCCTACACCAAGACACATCAGTAAAATACATTTTTTTCCCAAAATAAAAAGTAACTAAAAATCAGGCTAAAAAATTAAGTTACATCTTACACATAAAACTTCTATTGCGGGCTTCCCTGGTGGCGCAGTGGTTGAGAGTCCGCCTGCCGATGCAGGGGACACGGGTTCGTGCCCCGGTCCGGGAAGATCCCACATGCCGCGGAGCGGCTGGGCCCGTGAGCCATGGCCGCTGAGCCTGCGCGTCCGGAGCCTGTGCTCCGCAGCGGGAGAGGCCACAGCGGTGAGAGGCCCGCGTACCGCAAAAAACAAAAACAAACTTATATTGCATAGAGCTCTATCTGAGATACAGATATCCTAAGCTCTCTTCCTGCATTTACTCAGTGTATCTATGGAACCAACACTGTGTCATACTGGAACAAGGACACATGGTCCCTATCTTTAACACTGTGTGGAAAACTCAGCAATTAGTGTTCTAGGGCTGACACAGTCGTGTAACTCTTGCCCATGAAGGGGAAGGAGTTTGTGAGTGGAGAGAAAGTAGAGCTCATATACAGCAGGCGAGAATAGAAAATAATGGAACTGACATCATTCATCTGAAAGGATTTGCTCTCATAAGCCGTGGGAAGGGCATTCCTGTGGACAGGGAGCTGCTCAGATGCTTCACACACAAATGACTTTGCAACACAAGCAGGCCACAAGCTCATGTCCTATAAGCCCACAAATTGACAAAGAAAAATCAGATTCAATCCCAGATACAGATGACCCAAGGGAAAATTTATAAACCAACATGCTCCACCCACAAAACTCTAAGCTCAAAGACACACAACCTGCTACCACTTCCTTCACATGCATATTCTGCTATACCCCTATCCTCCCCTCCCCCCATTTTGCCCACTGGTATTTGGTTCAGGTATGGAGCATTCAAGACAGAAGCACTTCAGTGTGTCTGTGAAGACAAATGAAAACATGGCAAGAGGGCACGTGGAAATGACTTTGAGTGTGGTTTCAAAGTTTATGGGCTAATAAAAAATTAAGCCTTACTCTACTCTCCTCTTAAAGAGTAAGTATCCCCATTATTCTTTTCACACCCAAACTAAGTTGTTGTGTCAATGACAACAACGTTTTCAATAACAACAGAATGAACAAATTTTGAAAAACTAAATATAGGGACTTTCCTGGTGGCACAGTGGTTAAGATTCCACGCTCTCAATGCAGGGGGCTGGGGGTCGATCCCTGGTCAGGGAACTAGATCCCACGTGCACGCCACAACTAAGAGTTCACATGCCTCAACTAAGGAGCCCGCCTACTGCAACTAAGACCCAGCACAACCAAATAAATAAATAAATATTTAAAAAAAAAGAAAAACTAAGTATAGGTCACCAAGCTCTATTAATTAACATTTTTCATCCAGTGTCTACTGAGCACCTACTCTGTACCTGCTCTGAGCAGAGGAGGTAAATAACGAGCTCAACAACCAACATCAAGGTCAACAATCAACAACCAACATCAAGGTCAACAACCAAATACGATACAATGTAACAACTGCTCAGGGAACAAAGCAGAAGTGTGTCTTCTCCTGAGTGGGTCAGCCCCTGCCCTTGTGTTGTAAGAGGTCTGCAAGGGGTGTGAAGATTTATCCAGGAGGTAACACTCTCACCGGGCCTTCCTGAAGGCGAGTATCAATCCCGGGGAGGGGATGCGGGAATGCCGGGCAGGGTGCGAGCAAAAGGCACCAGGCAGGGGAAACCACTGGGGCCCGGGCTTGGAAAGGAAGAGGAGAAGGCTTAGATGACTGGCCCACACCTGCGGTGGAAGTTGCTAAACATTCGGCTACAAACTTGTACCTATAGTAAGTAACTCTTTAAACTTCCCAGTATGCACAAATTATGTCAGGCTAAACGGATTGCCCCCTCCCTTTTCAAAATATTTACGCTTTTGTGACCAATCATCAGAAGTCACAGGCGTGTTCTTAATATTAAAGGAAGAAAGGCTTCAGCTAGCAACTGTTTCCTCTGATGGCCCTATAAAGCCACGTTCAACTATACTTTATATCAAAATGGTTTAAACCTAAAAAGGTCCTGATGAAAAGAAGCGCAATCACAACCCATCAGCTCTTCTGCCTACCACTCTAGATAAGACTTTTCCCCCCAAGGTGAATTTCATACGGCAAGTTCTGAAAAATTAACTTCGAAGAACACATGTTCACCCCCTCAGTATTCTTAAAGTTCCCCCAGTCAATGGGTCGGAAGTAAAAGAGCTCTAACACGGGGTCAAATAAACCCAAACAGAGAGGGAGTGAGTTTCTCTGGGTCCAACGTGCTTCTCTACCATTCCAGCAAATTGGGTCGAGTTGTCATCTTGTAAACGTTTCCCCCACTCTCATAGGTAGGGGTGACGCTGATACATCACCTTTGGATATGTGAAAAGAATCGAGTCACTCTGGGAGGACCGACGCCTTTTCTCGGGACCCGAGACGCCGGCCAGCTTAGGGGGCCCGGGAGGCAAGCCCCGGCCAGGAGCCGGAGCCGCTGTCAGGGGAGGGACAGAGCGGGGCGGAGGACGGGCCCGGGAGGAAATCTGAAAGGAGGCTCGAGCCCAAACAAAAACAACCCAAAGTTGAGCGCGGCAGAGGGAGCAGATTGGGCGAGACCATTCACGGCTGCCCATTGGAGAAAAGGGAAAACAGAGTCCCCCAATCGCGAGCGGCGGGGCTGCTCCCCTCGTGCGGCCGCGGGCCGGCCCGGCGCTGCCCGGCGGCCGCTACCGCTCCCTTCCGGCGGCGGCGCCCACTGCAGGGCCCGCGCCCCCC